>NC_135537.1:83220215-83389780 GCF_045843805.1 Urocitellus parryii
CTAAGGATTAGGGATAGGTCTAGGGTTACCATTAGGATTAGGGTTATGCTTAGGTTTAAGAATAGAGTTAGAGCTAGTTAGGGGTAGGTTTAGGATTAGGGTTAGTGTTAAAGCTAGTTTTAGGGCTCTGATTACCGCTACTTTTTGTGTGAGCATTATGACTAGGGTTAGGGCAACGAATTACGTGAGAATCAGGATTACAATTTAGGTAGATTTAGTGTTATTGTTTAAGAATAGTGTTTATGTTTAGGCTTAAGGTTAGGATGAATTTAGAGCTAGGGTTATTATTCGGATAGGATTCAGGGACAAGGGTACTTTTAGGATTAGGACTAAAATTAAGGCTAGGTTTACTGTTAGGGTTTGGTTTAAGGTTAGAGTGGTGTTTTAGCTAGGGTGAGTGTTAGGGTATAAGTCAGGGTCAGGGTTAGTTTTAAGGTTAGGTTTAGGACTCGAATTAGGGCTAGGATTTTTTCTAGGTGTAATTTTGTATTTGTTTTAAGTTAAGGTTTAGGGTTAGGTCTATTGCTCATTTTGTTTTAGTTACAGGGATAGGGTTAGCACTAGTTTTATGATGAGTATTAGGGTTGGGTCTAGTGTTAGTGTTCGGCTTAGGTTAATGGTTAGGGTTTTATTTAGAGTTAGTCTTAGATCTAGGGTTAGCTAAGACTAATGATAGGGCAAGGGTTAGGGCTAGGTTTAGAGTTATGTTGAGGGATAGAGTTAGAACTAGGAATAGGGCTAGTGTGAGAGTTAGAGTTTGTCTTAGGGCTATAATTAGGGTTGGGTTTGGATAAGGGTTAAGTTAATGCCAGGATTATGGGTAGAGTTAGTGTTCAGTTTAGGCCTAGCGATAGGGTTATGATTAGGTTTATGTTTAGGATAAGGGGTGGTGTTATGGCTAGATTTAGAGATAGGGTTAGGGTTAGAGTAGGGATAGGGATTGGAGTAGAGTTTGGGTTATGATTAAAGCTAGGTTTAGGGATAGGATGAGGGCTAGTGGTTTTCTTTTTTAGGTTTAGGTCTAGGATTAGGGCTAGGGCTAATATAAGGTCTAGGGTTATGGTTAAAGATAATTTTAGGGTTAGGTTTAGGTCTACATCTAGTGTAAGAGTTAGGCTTAGGGTAAGTTCAGGTTTAGAGCTAGGAAAAATTTTAAGGTTAAGGTTTTGTTTAATTTAGGATTTAGGTTTAGGGCTTGAATTAGCATTAGGGTTAGAAATAGGGTAATGATAGGGTTTAGTTTCGGGTTCAGGTTAGGTTTAAGATAATTGATAGGGATAGCATTAGCAATATGTTTAGGGTTAGGTTTAGGGTTAGCATTAGGGTGAGAGTTATGTTTATGGTAGTGGATTGGATTAGAGCTTAGGTTAGAACTAAGGTTAATAATATGTCTTTAGTTATTGTTAGGTTTGGGTTTAAAATTTGGGTTAGGTTGAGGGTTATGGTTAGTGTAAGGGTTCAGTTTTGAGCTAGGGTTATGGCTAGAGAGAGGGTTAGTTTTAGGGTTAGGTCTAGGGATAGGATTATTGTAGAGTTAGTTTTAGGGTTAGGGTTAGGGCTAGGGTTATCATTAAGTTTAGGTTTAGGTTTAGGGTAATGGATAGGGTTACATACAGGGTTAGGGTTAGGGTTAGATTTTGGTTTAGGTTTAGGATTAGGGCTATGGTTATGTTTAGTTTTATAGTTAAGTTTAGAGTTTGAGTTATGGTTAGGCCTATGGCAGGTGTTAAATTTAGGATTATGTCTAGGGTCCGTTTTCTGGTTAGTTTACACTAACACTAGACCTAGTCCTAACCCTGATTCTCTAACTAACCCATATCGTAACCCTAGTCCATACATTGGCTGTAACTTTAAACCTAGCCCTAACTCTAAACAAAACCTGGCTCTAATCTGAGACCTAACCTTATCTTTAACCTTTACACTAATTCTAACACTAGCCCTAACTTTAACCTTAAACATAGCCCTAACCCTAGCTTTAACCCTATTTTTTAACCTAAGTTAACCCTAACCCTAATGCTAACACTAGTCTTAAACCTAATTTTTACTTTAATCCAAACTCTAACTCTATTAGTAGTCCTAACCTTAGCACTCATTCTAGCTCTAACCATAACCCAAACCTGACACTTATTCTGACCATAACGGTAACCGTAGGTCTAAACATGACCCTAACCTTAAACCGAACCCTAACATTAGCACTAACAATAAACCTATACTTAAACCTAGCCCTAAAACTAGCCCTAACCATAACCCTAACCCTAGAATTAATCCTATCTCTTACCCTAAGCCAAACCCTAAACTTAAAGCTAACCCTTGTCCTAATCCGAATCCTTAGCCTAAAAAAATCCTAACTTTATCACCTAACCCTAGCCATCATTCTAGTTATAACCATAACCCAAACACTAACCCTAACCCTGACCCTAACCATAAAACAAACCCTAACATTAGCCCTACTTGTAAACCTTTACCTAAACCTAACACTAACACTAGCCCTAGACATTAACCTAATCCTAAATCCAGCTGTGTCTCGCACCCAAGACCGAAACAACCCTGGCCCTAGCCCTAAGGATAATCCTTAACCTAACCCAAACACTAACCCTACATCTTGACATAACCAATCCTAATTTAGGCTCTATGCCTAACTATAATCCTAATCCAAATACAGACCCTGACACTAACACAAACTTAGCTTTAAAACTCACCCTAACTAAAACATAAACCTAACACTAGACCTAGCCATGACCCTAACCATAACCCTAGGACAAGGATTAGGGCTAGGTTTAGTGTTTAGTTTAAGCCTAGGGTTAGGGTTAGGGTTAGGATTAGGTTAGGGTTAGAGTTTAGAGATAGCATTTAGAGTTTAGGTTTAGTATTATGGCAAAGTTTGTGGTAATGAATGGCTTTATAATTATGTTTAGAGGTAGGGTAAGGGTTATAATTAGGGTTAAGGCTGTGGTTAGTTTATAGTTATCATTAAGCCTAGGTTTAGGGATAGTATGAGGGCTATGGATTTTTTTAGGTTTGAGGCTAGAATTAGTGCTATGGCTATTTTCAGATACAGAATTATGGTTAAAGATAGTTTTAGGATTAGGGTTATAGGTATGTCTATTGAAAGGTTTAGGTTTCGGGTTAGCATCCAGTTTAGAGCTAGAGGTATTATTAGGGTCAATTCTGGATTAGGATTTGTGATAGGTTAAGGTTTAAAGTCAGGGCTTGAATTAGCATTAGGGTTATGGTTATGGTTATGATAATGGATAGAGTTAGAAATCAGTTTAAGGGTTATGGTAATGATTAGGGCTAGGTTTTGTGTTCAGTTAGTGCTAGGGTTAGGTTTACACCTAATGTAAGTACTAGGATTATGATTATGGTTAATTTTAATGTTTTAGGGCCAGGTTTACTGTTAGGTTAAGTTTATGTTTTGGGTGATGTTTAGACCTCAGATTAGTGTTATGGTCAGAGTAAGGGTCAGGGTTAGTTATAGGGTTTGGCTTAAAATTTGAATTAGTGCTGGTGTTAGAGCTAGGTGAAGGGTTAGGGCTTGGTTTAAGTTACCGTTTATGTTTAGAGCTTTGGCTCGGTTTGGTTTTAGGGCTAGGGTTAGGGTCAGTGACATTTTTAGGATTAGTGTTAGGGTTAGGGCTAGTGTTAGAATTAGGTTTAGGCTTTGGTTTAGGGTTAAATCTAGAGTTAGGTTTTTATCTAAGGTTGGTGCTAGGGCAAATGATAGAGCAAGGGTTAGGACTAAGATTTGGGATATAGTTAGTTTTATGGGAAGGGGTAGGATTAGAATGAGTGATAGGGCCAGTATTAGAGTTAGAGTTATTCTTAGGGGTAGGGTTAGGGTTTGGGTTCGGGATAGGGCTAAATTATGGCTAGGGTTAGTGTTAGGGCTAGGGTTAGAGCTGGTTTTAGAATTAGCCTCAGGTTTAGGGCTGGTTTTAGGATTAAGCATCGAGTTAGGTTTATATTTAAAGTTAGGTTTTGATCTAGTGTTAAAGGTAGGGCTAAGGATAGGGCAATTGTGATGAAAAGGGTTAGGGTTAGAGTTTGGGTTATGTTTAGGGTAAAGGATGTTGTTTTTGGATAGGTTTAGGGCTATGACAAGGGTTAGTATTAGGGTTAGGGCTAGAGGTAGTGTTAGGGTTATGATTAAGGCTAGGTTTATCACTAGGATTAGGTTTAGGGTTTGTGTTAGGGTTAGGGATAGTATTAGGGCTAGGGCTAATGTCAGGTCTAGGGTTATAGTTAGGAGTAGATTTAGTGTTAGGTTCATGGCTTGGTCCAGTGTAAGGGTGAGGTTTAGGGTAAGATTCAGATTTAAATCTAGGGTTATTTTTAGGTTCAGGTCAGTGTTAGGGTTTGGGTTAGTTTAGGGTTTAGGTTTAGGGTAATGATAGGGTTAGTTTTAGTTTTTATGTTTGGTTTAATCTAATGGATAGAGTTAGCTTTAGGCCTAGGTTAGTTTAAGAATTAGGATTATTGTTATGGTAATGGATAGGTTTAGACCTAATGTTAGGGCTAGGGTTATGTATAGGATTAGGGCTAGTTTTGGGTTTGGGTTAAGTTTAGAGTTAAAAATAGGTTTACTACTCAGTTTAAAGCTAGTTTTTGGGTTAGTTTAGGGCTAGGGTTAAGGCTAGTGCTAAAGTATGAATCAGTGCTATTATTAGTGCTACTTATAGGGTTACGGTTAGGGCTACGTCTAGTGTTAGATTGAGGTTTACGGTGATGATGATGTTTAGAGCCAGAGTTAGTGTTAGGGTAAGAGTCAGGGTCAGGGTTATTTTTCGGGTTAGGATTAGGACTAGAATTAGGATTTGGTAGGGCTAGGTGTAGGGTTAGGTGTTGGTTTAGGATAAGGGCTAGGGTTACTGCAATAGCTCAGTTTTGTTTTAAGCCTAGGGCTAGTTGCAGCAGTCTGGCTGGGCACAAAATAATCGAGCTGCCATAAGGCACTTGTAGGTTCAAAACAGGAACTCCTTTATTGCCATCTGCCATGAACATCACCCACACAGCCCTCCCAGGAAACACCACCAACCGGAAATTCCTCCTCTGTCACTTCTCCTAACAAAGAGATCTCTCCAGGTATCCCTGGGAGAACTCCAAAGTAGAGTGAGAACTCCAAAGTAGCAGGCCAAGGGGTACTGCAGGGGTCTAATATACAATTGAATACACAGTTTAACATAACCATCATCATCTCATTGACTCCCTGGCATCACCTCTCAACCACTCCGTTCTGGCAAAAATGCCATGGTCATTCCAACTCTGCTGTGTCTCTCAGCAGCTAATGATAGGGCTAGTTTTAGGAATAATATTAGTGTTAGGGCTAATTAGGTTTACGTTTAGGCTTATGTTTAGGATTAGATTTAGAGTTAGGGTTAGATCTAGAGATATGGCTAAGGCTATGGATAGGGCTAGGATTAGACCAATGGTTAGAGCTAGGATTAGGGTTCTAGTAAGGGATAGGGTTCTAACTAGGGTCAGGGTTAGGGTGATAGTCAGAGTTAGTCTTTGGGCTGGGTTTAGGGTTAGGCTTAGGGACAGGGCTAAATTAGAGCTAAAATTAGTGCTAGGGTTAGTGTTAGGGTTAGGCCTAGGGTTTGGGTTAGGGATAAAATTAAAGCTATGTTTGGGGCTATGATAAGGACTTGGGTTTGTGGTATGGTTAGGGCTAGGATTATGGCTAGAGTTAATATCATGTCTAGTGTTAAGTTTATGAATAGTTTTAGGATTAAGTTTTTGGCTTGGTCTAGTGTAAGGGTTAGGTAGGGTAAGAATCAGGTTTATTGCTAGGGGAATTGTTAAGGTCACGGTTAGTATTAGAGTTTGGTTTAGTTTTGAGCTTTGGGTTAGGGCTCGAATTAGCATTCAGGATAGGGTTAGTGCAATAATTGGATTAGGTTTAGGGTTCAGGGTAGGTTTAGGGTAATTGATAAGTTTGGGGAAAGCAATAGGGTTAGGGTAAAGCCTAGGGTTACCATTATGGTAAGGGTTATGTTTAGGGTAATTGATACAGTCAGAGTTAAGTTTAGGGCTAGGGTTATGGTTAAAATTAGGTCTTGTGTTAGGGTTAAGGTGAGGACTAGAACTAGGATTAATTTAAGAGTTATGTTTAGCATAAGTGTTAGGTTCTGAGCCATGGTTAGTGCTAGGCTGAGAATTCGGTTCAGAGTTAGGTCTAGGGATAGGATTATGGTAAATTTTGGGCTTGGGTTTGGGTTAGGGTTAGACCTAGGCTTAGTGTTAGGGTCAGAAAAAGGATCAGGGTTAGGGTTAGGGTTTGGGATAGTGTTAGAGATAAAACAAAGGCTAGGGTTAGGACTATTAATAGGGTTATGGTTTTGGTTAGTCTAAAGACTGGAGATAGGTCTAGGGTTACTCTTAATTTTAGGATTTCGCTTAGGGTAAGGGATTGACTTAGATCTCGGGTTAGGGCTATGGTTAGGGTTAGAGTTAGAGTTAAAGCTAGGTTTATGGATCGATTTATGGCTAGTTTTTGTGTTAGGGTTAAGGCTAGGATTTGGACAACAACTAATGTAAGAACTAGGGTTACCATTAGGGTTACTTTCAGGTTTAGGGTTAGGGGTAGTGTGAGTGCCAGGGTTAGGTTTAAGGTTAAGGTGATATTTATAGCTACAGTTCTTTTTAGGATAGGAGTCAGGGTCAGGGTTAGTTTTAGGGTTAGCGTTAAGATTCCAATTAGTGTTATTGTTAATGGTAGTGTTCGCTTTGAGTTTAGGGCAGTGTTTAGATCTAGGGTGAGTGTTAGGATATGAGTCAGGGTCAGGGTTAGTTTTAAGGTGAGGCTTAAAAGACTCAAATTGGGGCTAGGTTTAGTTCTAGTTGTAGTGTTAGTGTTTGGTTTAAGGTAAAGTTTATGGTTAGGGCTATTTCTCGGTTTGGTTTACTGCTAGGATTGGGTTAGGACTAGTTTTACAATTATCATTAGGGTTAGGACTAGTGTTAGTGTTAGGCTTAGGCTTCGGTTTAAGGTTAGATTTAGAGTTATGGTTAGGGCTGGGACAAACTTTAGGGCTTGTGTTATGGCTAGTGTTATGTTAATGGTAGCAGATAGGGATAGAACTAGGGCTAGGGCTGGGGCAAGAGTTAGAGTTATTCTTAGGGCTAGGGTTAGGATAGGGTTAGAGATAGAGCTAAATTGGTCTAGGATTAGGGATAGGTTTTGTGTTTAGCTTAAGCCTAGATTTAGTTTTGGGGTTAGGCTTAAATTTAGAGTAAATGATGACATTATACCTAGGTTTAGACATAGGGCGAGTGTTAGAATTAGGGTTAAGTGTTCTGCTAGAGATAGGGTTATGCTTAAGGCTAGGTTTACGACAAGAATGAGGTCTAGGTGTGTTTTTAGGTTTAGGGCTAGGATTAGGGCTAGGGCTAATTTCAGGTCCAGAATTATGGTTAAAGATAGTTTTAGGGTTAGGTTTATGGCTAAGTCTTGGCTAAGGGTTAGGTGTTATGTTACTGTCAAGTTTAGAGCTAGGGGTATTATTATGTTTAAGGTCTGGGTTAGCATTTGGAATAAGTTAAGGTTTCATGTTCAGGCTTGAATTAGTTTTAGGATTAAGGTTAGGGTAATGATAGGGTTATATTTAGGATTCAGGTTAGGTTTAGGGTAATGGAAGGGTTAGGATTCGGGATAGGGTTAGATTTATGGTTAGGGTTATTATTATGGTTTTGGTTACTTTTATGTTAATGGATACAGTTAGAGATCAGTTTAAGGCTAAAGTTATGGTTATAATTAGGGCTAGTGTTAGGGTTAGCTTAGCTTTAAAGCTAGGGTTAGGGCTGTGATTAGGGTTAGGTTTTGGGTTTATTAGGGCTAGGGTTAGGGTTACAGCTAATATAAGTACTAGGTTTAAAATTAGGGCTAGATTTAGGGTTTCAGTGTTAGGTTTAGAGTTAGGGTTATGTTTACTGTTCGGGTGATGTTTAGAGATAGAAGTGTTAGGGTCAGTGTAAGGTTAGGGGTTAAACTTAGGATTTGGCTTTTAACTCAAATAAGTTTAGGTTTTGGTCTAGGTGTAGATTAGGGTTTGCTTTAGGTTAATGTTTAGAGTTAGAGCTATGGCTCAGTTTTGTTTTAGGGCTAGGGCTAGTGTTAGGGTTCATTTTATTATTAGTGTTATGGTTTGGGCTAGTGGTAGGTTTAGGCTTAGGCTTCAGTTAAGGCTATTTTTTGAGTTACATTTTGCCTAAGATTAGTGCTAGATATAAGGATAAGGAAAGGGTTAGCACTAGGGTTAGGGCTAGGTTTAGTGTTATGGTAAGGGATAGTTTGAGAATTAATGATAGGGCTAGTGTGAGAGAGTCTTAGGGCTAGAGTTAGTGTTAGGTTTTGAGATAGGGCTAAATTACAGCTAGGGTAATGTTATGGCTAGGGTTAGGGCTAGTTTTAGAATTAGGCTTTGGCATAAAGTTTGGGTTAGATTTTGAGTTAGATTTTGATCAAAGGTTAGTGCTAGGGCTAAGGATAAGGCAAGGGTTACCACAAGGGTTAAGGTTAGAATTAGGCTTTCATTTAGGGTAAGGGATGTGGTTTTAGCTAGGCTTAGGGCAAGGGCGAGGTTTACTATTAGGGTTATAACTAGGGATAGGGTTAGGTTGTATATTAAGGCTAAGTTTAGGGCTATGATGAGGACTATGATCTGTTATAGGGTTAGGGATAGTATTAAGGCTATGGATAATGTCAGGTCTAGGTTTACAGTTAGGGATAGATTTAGTGTTAGGTTTATGGCTTTGTCCAGTGTAAGGGTTAGGTTTTGGTTAGGGTGAGGTTTAGATCTAGGTTATTTTTAGGATCAGTGTGAGGATTAGCATTTGGGTTAAGTTAGTTTTTGGGTGCAGGGCTCAAATTTGTGTTAAATTTAGTGTTACAGTAATGACAGATTTAGATTTAGGGTTTAGATATGGTTTACCATAATGCATAGTGTTAGGGTTTTTCCTTGGCTTATCAGAAGGGTTAGAGTTATCATTAGGGTAATGGATAGGGTTATCCCTAATGTTAGGGCTAGAGTTATGTATAGGATTAGGGCTAAAGTTTGGGTTAGGTTTAGGTTTAAGTTTAAGGTTAAAGTTAGATTTAGGACTAAGATTAAGGATAGGTTATGGGTTAGGTTAGGACTACGGTTAATGCTACCACTAATGCATGAAGTAGGTTTATGATTACAGCTAGTTATAGGTTTAGAGTAGGGTCTAGGTCTAGTGTTAAGTTTAGGTTTATGGTGATGATGATGTTTAGAGCCAGAGTTAGTGTTAGGTTCAGAGTCAGGGTCAGAGATAGTTTTTGGGTTAGGGTTAGACTGTAATTAGGGATAGGGTTAGTGCTAAGTGTATGTTTAGGATTTGGTTTAGGTTAAGAGTTAAGGTTAGGGATATGACTTGGTTTTGTTTCAGGGATAGGGGGAGGGTTAAGGTTACCTTTATTATTAGTCTTAGGCTTAGGGTTAGTGTAAGTGTGAGAATTAGCCTTAGGTTAAGGATTAGGGATAAGAGTAGAGTTATGGTTAGGTTTAGTCTTAAGGGTAGGGTTAAATTTAGAGTTATTTTTAGATCTAGGTATTGTTATAGGGATAAGTATAGGGCTAGGGTAGGGCTACATTTAAGGCAAGGTATATGGTGATGATAAGGGATAGGATTAGAACTAAGTATAAGGCTAGTGTGAAAGTTAGAGTTAGTCTTAGGGCTAGGGTTAGGGTTAGGTTTAGGGCTAAATTAGATTAGGGCTAGGGTTAGTGTTAGGGTTAGGCCTAGGGTTAGGGCTAGTGTTAGTGTTAGGTTTAGGGTTAGTTCGGTTTAGGGTAATGGATAGGAATATATCTAGTTTTAGGACTAGGGTAAGAATTAAGGTTAAGGTTAGGGTTAACTTTAGGGTTCGGGTTATGATTAGGTGAGGTTCCTTCCTTGCTAGGATATTGGCTGTTTTTTATTAGGTTTAGGGCTAAATTAGAGCTAAGGCTAATGTGTGGTCTAGGCTATGGTTAGAGATAATTTTAGGGTTAGGTTTATGGCTAGGTTGATTGTAAAGTTTAGGTTTCTTGTTAGGGTCAGGTTTAGAGCTATAGATATTATTAGAGTCATTGTCAAGTTTAGTGTTGGGGTTAGGTTAAGGTTTAGGTTTAGTGCTCAAATTAGTCTTATGTTTAGTGATTGGGTAATGACACAGTTAGTTTTAGGGTTTAGATTAGATTTAGGTTAACAGATAGTGTTAAGGATAGTGCTAGGATTAGGGTTCCGCCTAGGGTTAGCATAAGGATTATAGTTATCTTAGGGTAATCAATAGGGTTAGAAAGAGGGTTAGGGCTAGGGTTATGGTTAGGATTAGGTATAGGGTAAGGCTTTGGGTTATAGTTAGGGCTAGGGTTATTGTTAGGGTTAGATTTATAGTTAAAGCTAAGGTAGGGCTTGCATTAGGGCTAGGCTTTGTGATAGTTTAGGGCTATGGCTAATGTAAGAACTAGTGTAATGATTAAGACTAGTTTAATGGTTAATCTTAGAGCTAGGTATAGTTTTAGGGTTAGTTTTAGGGTTAGGATGAAGTTTAGAGCTAGGGTTAGTGTTAATGTCAGTGAAAGTGTATGGGTATTGTAATGGTTAAGGTTAAACCCAGAATTAGGACTAGGGTTAAGTCTAGAGGTAGGGTTAGAGTTTTGGTTAGGTTAAGGGTTATTGTTAAGGCTAGGTCTAGTTTGTCTTCAGGTCTAGAGCTATAGTTATGGGTAGATTTTTGATTAGGTTTAGGTCTAGGGCTAGTTGTTAGGGTTAGGTTTAGGTATAAGGGTACCAGTAGGGCTAGTGTTAGTGTTCGGTTTAGAATTAGGTTTCGAGTTATAGCTAAGATTAGTGTTAGTGTCAGAATAATGGTCAGGGATGGGGTTAAGGTTTGGGTTAGAATGAAGGCTATGGATTGGACTAGTTATAGAGATAGGTTTTCGTTAAGTTAAAGATTAGTGATAAGAATACAGTTAGCATTAGGTTTAGGGTTTGGCATAGGGTAAGCAATAGAATTAGAGCTAAGGTTAGGACTAGGTTTAGAGTTGGGTTTAGGGTTAAAGCTCGTGTTAGGGCCGGGATTAGGGCTAGTTTTATATTAGGGTTAGGGCTAGTGTTGTGGTTATATGTATTGTAAGAAATAAGGTTATGATTAGGGTTAGTTTTAGGGAAAAGTTTAGGGCTACGCCTAGTTTTAGGGTTATGTGAAAGGTAATGGTGATGTTTAGATCTATGTTTAGTGTTTGGATATGAGTCATGGTCATGGTTAGATTTAGGGTTAGGGTTAGGTTTCAAATTAGGACTAGGGTTAGGGCTGGTGTAGGGTTAGGGCTTGGTCCAGGTTAAGAGTTAGTGTTAGGGGTATTGATCAGTTTTGTTTTAGGGGTAGGGCTAGGGTTAGGGCTTATTTTAGGAATAGAATTAGGATTAGAGCTAATTTCAGGCTGAGGCCTCAGGTTAGTGTTAGCCTTAGAGTTTGGTTAGTGCTAGGGTTAAGGATTATGACTAGGTTAGGGCTTGGGTTAGGGTTATGGTAAGGGATAGGGTAGGTTTTAGAGATAGGTTCTGATCTAGAATTAGTGCTAGGGCAAGGGTTATGACTAGGAATAGGGCTTGGGTTAGGGTTATGGTAATGTATAGGGTTAGAAGTAGGGATAGGTCTTCTGTGAGAGTTATAGTTAGTCTGAATTCTAAGGTAAGGGTTTGATTTAAAAATAGAGCTATATTAGAGTTAGGATTAAGCCTATGTTTAATATTAGGGCTAGGACTAGAGTTAGGGTTATGATTAGGACAAGGGCTAAGGTTAGGGATAGTGTAAGGGTTAGGGTTTAAGCTATGGTTAGGGCTAGGGGATTGTTAGGTATAGTGTTAAGTCTAAGTTAAGATTATGGTTATGGTTAGGGTTACGGTTGGGGTTAGGGCTAGAGTTTTCATTAGGGTTAGGGTTACTTTTAGAGTAATATTTTGGATTAGATTTAAGGTTAGGTTTAGGGTTAAGTTTAGGTTATGGTTAAATTTAGGTTCAGGAATAGGTTTAGTTTTGATTCATGGTTAGGTTTAGGGTTATGTTTATGGCAATGTTTAGGTTTAGGGTTAGGGTTAAGGATAGGGATAGGTTTATGGCTAGGGTTATTATTAGGGTTAGGGTTAGTAGTAGGGTAATGTTAGGTTTAGAGCTAGGTTTAGTACTAGGGTTAAGTATAGTATTAGGGCTAGGGTTAGGTTTAAGTTTATGAATAGGGCTAGGGTTATGTTTAGGCTAAGGGTTAGGCTTTTGCTAGGGTTATGTCTAAGATGAGGGTTATGGTTGGGGATGCATTTAGGATTATGGTTATGCTTAGGGTAGGATTAGGCCTCAGAATAGGGCTAGGTTTTGTGTTAGGTTTAGGCCCAGGGTTAAGGCTATGTGCAATGTAAGATCTAGGGTTCTGCGTAGAGCTACTTTTAGGGTTAGGGTTACAGCTATGTGTAGTGTTAGGTTTAGGTTTTGGGTTAGGTTCAGGGTTAGAGTTGGTTTAGTGTTAGTTTAGGGTCAGTGTTCATGTTAGAGTTAGGTTTAGGGTGAAAGCCAGAATTAAGACTAGGGTTAGGTCTATGCATAGGGTTAGTTTTCACTTTAGGTTAAGGATTATGTTAGGGCCAGGGCTCAGGTTTTTGAGGTCTAGGTCTAGAGTTATGGCTATATTTAGAATTAGGCTTAGGTCTAGGGCTAGTGTTAGGGTTAGGTTTAGGTATAAGTTTAGTGGTAGGGCTAGATTTAGCGTCTGGTTTAGGGTTAGGGTCAGATGTAGACTGAGGGTTTGTTTTAGGGTAAGGATTTGAGTTAGGGTTAGAGCTAGAATGAGGGCTAGGTTTAGGACTAGTAATAGGGTTATGGTTTGGATTAGATGATGGATGAGGATTAGGATTAAGCTTAGCATTATGGATAGGGTTTGGTTTAGGGTAAGTGATAAAGTTAGAGCTAGGGTTAGGGCTAGGGTTAGGGTTAGGTTTAGGGCTAGGGTAAATTTAGTTTTAGGTTTATATCAAGATTTAGAACTCAGATTAGGGCGAGATTTTCTATTAGGTTCAGGGCTAGAGTTAGGGCTATGGCTTATATAAGAACTAAGGTTATGATTTGAGTTAGTATTTGGTCTAAATATAGTGTTAGTGCTATCTTTAGGGTTAGATTGGTATTTAGATTTATGGTTAGTTTTAGAATATATGTCAGGGTCAGGGTTAATTTTATGACTAGGACATGAATTAGAGCTATAAGGTTATGGCTAAGTTTAGGCTTAGGGTTGGTTTAGGTTAACATTTAGGGTTAGGAAAACGGCTCAGTTTTGTTTAAGGGATAAGGCTAGGGTTACGATTGTTTTAGAATTAGCTATAGTGTCAGGTCTAGTTGTAGGTTGTGGATTAGGCTTAGGGTTATGGTCAAATGTAGAGTTATTGTGAGATCTAGGGTAAGGTCTAGGGCTAGGGTTAGGGCTAAGTCAGGGCTTGTTTTAGGTTTATTGTAATGGATAGTTTTAGAACTAGATATTGGGCTAGGGGGAGAATTAGAGTTTGTCTTAGGCCAAGGTTAGGGGTAGAGTTTGGGTTAGGGCTAAATTAGGGCTAGAATTAGTGCTAGGGTTAGTGTTAGGGTTAGGTCTATCATTAGGGCTAAAGATATGGTTAGTGTTAGGACTAGGTTAAGTGATAGAGTTTTGGGAAACGATGGGGTTATACCTAAGTTCAGGTCTAGGTTGAGGGTTAAAATTATAGGTAGGTCTAGAGTTAGGGTTTAGTTTAGGATTAAGGCTAGGGAAAGGCCTAAGCATAGGACTAGTGTTTGTTTTAGGGTGAGGGCTAGGATTAGGGCTGGGGTTCATGCATGGCTATGATGAGTTTTAGGTTTAGTTTATGGCAAGGTCTAGTGTAAGGGTTAGGTTTATGTTAAGGGTCAGGTTTAAAGCTAGGTGTGTTATTAGGCTTAGGGTTCGAGTAGGGTTAGGTTTAGTTTAAGATTTAGGGTTAAGGCTTGAATTAGCATTAGGGAAAGTGTTAGGGTTCGGGTTAGGGTAATTGAAAGTGTTAGGTGTAAGGTTCAGGTTAGGTTTAGAATACTAAATAGGATTAGTGTTAGCAATAGTGTTAGCGTTAGTCCTAGGGTTAGCATTTGAGTTAGTCTTTTCTTTAGGGTAATGGATAGGGTTCAAGCTAAGTTTAGGGCTAGGGTTAAGGTTAGAATTAGAACTTGGTTTAGGGTTAGGCCTAGGGTTATTGTTAGGTTTAGGTTTGGTGTAAGTGTTAGCATTTGAGCTAGGATTAGGGCTAGTGTGAGGGTAAGGGTTAGGGTTAGAATCAGGGCTAAATTTAGGGTTAGGGTTAGGGTTATGTTTAGGTTAAGGTAAGAATTTACCTAGAATTAGGGTTAGGGCGAGGGTTAGGTTTAGGGTTAGGTCTAGGCTTGTTGTTATTGTTACAATAAGGGCTAGGTTTACGGCTAGGATAAGGGATATGTTTTGTTTGAGGTGTATGGCTATTATTAGGGTATAAGTAATATAAGAGCTAGAGATATGGTTATTTCTGGTTTTAGGGTGAGGGTTATGGGTAAGTCTAGTGTAGTAGTTAGGTTTTGGGTTAGGATATGATTTAAAGCTAGGGTTTCTTTTAGGGTAACGGTCATTGTTCAGGTTAGCGTTAGGTTTAGGTTTAGGGCCAGATTTAGGACTATTGTTGGGTCTAGGCATAGAGTTAGTCTTTATGTTAGGTTAACAGTTATAGTTAGTGCAAATGCTAGGTTTTTGTTTAGGGCTTAGGCTAGATTTATGACTCTATTTAGATTTATATTTGTTCTAGTGCTTGTGGTACTGTTAGGTTTAGGTATAGGTTTACCGGTAGGGGTAAGTTTAGGGTTTGCTCTATGGTTAGTGTTAGGTTTAGACATGGGGTTAGTGTTAGGGTCAGAATAGGGGTCAGGGTTAGTGTTAAGCTTAGAGCTAGAATGAATGCTAGAGTTAGGACTAGTAATAGATATAGGGTTTGAGGTAGGCTAATGATTATGTTTAGGACTTAGTGTAGCATTCGGGTGAGGGTTTGGCTTAGGGTAAGTGATAGGGTTAGAGATAGAATTATGATTAGGTTTAGGGTTAGGGTTACGTTCAGGTTTTCACCTAGGTTTAGGGCTTGGAATAAAGCTAGGCTTTGTATTAGCATTAAGGCTACAACTAATGAAAGAACTAGGATTCTGACTAGGGCTAGTTCTAGGGTTAGCATTAGGTCAATGTATAGAGCTAGGGTTAATGTAGGGTTCGAGTAAGGGTCAGGGTTACTTCTAGGTTTAGGACGCAAATTTGGGGTACGTTTAGGGATAGGTGTAGGGTTAGCATTTGGTTAAGGTTAAGTGTTAAGGTTAGGGTTATTTCTCTATTTTGTTTTAGGGCTAGGGTACTATTAGGGCTAGTTTTCCAATTAGCATTAGGTTTAGGGCTATTGTTAAGGTGAGCTTTAGGCTAAAGGTTGGGTTTAGATCCAGTCTTAGGGCTAGGGTGAAGGTTAGGGCTAGCGTTGGGGCTAGGGATAGGGATAGGTTTTGGGTTATGGTAACGGATAGGTTTAGAATTAGGGATAGGCATAGCGTTAGAGTTAGAGTTAGTCTTAGAGCTAGAAATAGTGTTACTTTTAGTGTTAGGGATAAATAAGGAATAGATTAGAGCTATGGTTAGTGGTAGGTTTAGGCCTAAGTTTAGGGCTAGGGTTGTGTTTAACATTAGTGTTAGCGTAAGGTATGATGTTACAGCTACTTTTAGGGCTAGGGCAAAGCATAAAATTAGGTTTAGGGCTAGGTTTAATGTTAGGGTTAGTATTAATGCTAGGCTTAGGGATAAAATTAGGGCTAAGATTTGTGTTAGGGATAGGGCTAGGATTAAGAATAGGGCTAATGTCAGGTCTAGGGTTATGGTTAGGGATAGTTTTAGGATAAGGATTATGGCCAGATCTATTGTAAGTGCTAGGTTGAAGGTAAGGTTCAGGTTTACATCTAGGGGTATTATTAGGGTCAGAGTCAGGTTTAGCATATGTGTGGGTTAAAGATTAGGCTTAGGGTTTAATTAGCTTTAGGGTTAGGGAAATGGAAATGGTTAAGTTTAGGGTTAAGGTTACATTTAGAGTAATAAACAGGTTTAAGGTTAGGGATGGGGTTAAGTATAGGCTTACGGATACAATTTGGTTAGTGTTATGGTTAGGGTAATAGATTGAATTAGAGCTACAGTTAGAACTAGGGTTATGGTTTGGTTAGAGCAATGGTTATGTTAGTCCTAGGGTTAGAATTTAGTTAGGGTAATGGTTAAGGTAATGGATACGTTTAGAGCTAGGGATAGGGCTAGGATTATGGTTAGAATTAGGGCTACAGTTTGGGTTAGATTTTGGGTAAGGACAAGGTTTAGGTTTATGGTTAGGTTTAGGTAAATTGTTAGGGCTAGGGTTAGGGTTAGGGCTAGGTTTAAAGCTAGGGTTAGGGCTCTGAATAGGTCTAGGTTTCCAATTAGTTTAGGGCTATTTAGGTCTAGGGCTAATGTTTTAACTAGGGTTATGATTAGGGCTAGTGATAAGTTTAGCATTATGTCTAAATCTAGTGTGTAGATAAGGTTTATATTTAGGGTGATGATTAGAGATAGGGTTAGTATTTCTGTCAAAGTCAGGATCAGTGTTACTGATCAGAGTTAGGGATAGACTCAAATTAGGGCTAGGGTTTAGACTAGATGTAGGGTTAGGGTTTGTGTAAGGGTTGGGATAAAAAATAGGGATAGGTCTAATGTGAAGTCTAGGGTTATGGTTTGGTTAGGGTTAGGGTTAGGGCTTTGTCACAGTTTTCTTTTACAGCTAGGGATACTTTTAGGATTAGTGATAGTGTTAGCACTTGTAGTATGGTGATTTTTAGGCTTAGATTTATTGCTATGGTTAGATTTAGGTTTAGGGTTATGTCTGTGTTTAGGGCCAATGTTAGGGCTAGTGTTAGGGTTATTAACAGATTGAGTTAGAACTAGAAATAGGGCTAGAGTGAGAGTTAAAGTTAGTCTTAGGGCTAGGGTTAAGGTTAGCTTTAGGGTTAAGGCTAAATTAGGGCTAGATTTAGGGCTAGGTTTAGGATTAGGGTTAGGGGAAGGGATGGGGTTATAGCTAGTTTTAGGGCTAGGACAAGGGTAAGAATTAGGCTTATGGCTAGGGTTAGGATAAAGGCTATGTTTAGTGCCAGAATGAGGGTTTGTGTTAGGGCTAGGGCTAGGATGAGGGATAATGCTAATGTGAGGTCTAGATTTATTGTTAGTGTTAGTTTTAGGGTTAGGTTATGGCTAAGTCTAGTGTAGGGTTAGGTTTAGGTAATGATCAAATTTAAAGCTAGGTTTATTATTATTAGGGTCAGAGTCCATGTAGGGTTTGGTTTAGGTTAAATTTTAGGGATAAGAATTGAATTGGATTTAGGGTTAGGTTTACAAATAGGATAATGGATAGGACTAGGTTTAGGGTTTGGGTTAAATTTAGAGTAATGTATAGGGTTAGTGTTAGGAATAGGGTTAGTCTTATGCCTAGGGTTAGCATATGAGTTAGGCTCATCTTAGGGTAATCGATAGTGTTAGAGCTAAGGTTAGGTCTAGGGATAAGGGTATAATTAGGGCTATGGTTAGGGTGAGGCCTAGGGTTACTGTCAGGGATAGTTTTAATTTAAGTATTAGCATTTGATCTAGGGTTAGTTCTTGGTAGAGGGTTAGGGTTAGAGTCAGATCTAGGGTTAGGGTTAGGGTTATGTTTAGGGTAAGCATAGAGTTTGAGCTAGATTTAGGGCTTGACTGAGAGTAGGATTAGGCTTAGGTCTGGGGTTATGTAAGTGTTATGATTAGGGCAAGGTTTAGGGCTAGGATTAGGGCTAAGGTTTGTGTGAGTTTTAGGGATAACATTAGGGCTATGGGAAATATAAGACTTAAGAATATGTTTATGGCTAATTTTAGGGTCAGGGTTATGGATATGTCTAGTGTTAGTTATGGTTTTGGGTTAGGATAAGGTTTAGAGCTAGAGTTTGTTTAGGGTTAAGGGTCATTGTTCAGGATAATGTTAGATATAGTGTGAGTGCGAGAATTACAACTAGCGTTGGGTCTATGGATAGGGTTAGTCTTTAATTAAGGGTAACAGTTATTGTTAGGGCTAGTGCTAGGTTTTTGTTAAGGACTAGGGCTAGATTTATGACTATGTTTAGGATTAGGTTTTATCTACTGCTAGTGTTACTGTTAGGTTTAGGTATAGGTTTACTGATAGGGGTAGGGGTAGGGTCTAGTTTAGGGTTAGTGTGAGGTTTAGTTCCATGGTTAGTGTTAGAGTCAAAATAAGGGTCTGGGTTTGGGTTAGAGTTACAGATAGAATGAGGGCTAGTGTTAGAACCAGTAATGGAGTTGGGGATTGGGGTGGGCTGAGATTCAGGGTAAGGACTAGGTAACAATAGGGTGAGGGTTTGGCTTAGGAAAGGGATGGGTTTAGAGGTAGGAATAAGTTTAGGGATAGGTTTAGGGCTAGGGTTAAGGTTCGGGTTAGTATTAGGGTTAAACCTAGGGTTAGAGCTTGGATTAGCGCTAGGATTTGTGATAGCTTTAGAGCTACGGCTAATGAAAAAAATTGGTTTCTGATTAGGGCTAGTTCGAGCATTAGTGTTAGGGCAATGTATAAAGCTAGGGTTAGTGTTAGGATACAAGTCAGGGTCAGGGTTACTTCTTGGGTTAGGTTTAGCACTCAAATTATGGCAAGGTTTAGGGCAAGGTTTATGGTTAGTGTTTGGTTTAGGTTAAGGGTTAGGCTTAGGTTGGCTCAGTTTTGTTTTAGGGCTAGATCAGGGTTAGGGCTAATTTTCCAATTAGCATTGCTGTTTGGACTAGTGTTATGGTGAGGTTTAGGTTAAGGTGAGAGTTTGATCCAGGTTTAGGGGTAAGGTAAAGGTTAGGGCTAAGGTTGGGCTAGGGATAGGGCTAGGGTGAGAGTTAGTGTTAGTCTTAAGAATAGGGATAGGGTTAGGTTTGGTGTTAGGCCTAAATTAGGGCTATGATTAGTTCTAGGGTTAGTGTTATGTTTAGGCTTAGGTTTAGGGCTAGGTTTAAGGTTACCTTTATTGTTATGGTAAGGTATGATGTTACAGCTAAGTTTAGTGCTAGGACAAGTGATAAAATTAGGGATAGGGCTGGGGGGTAAGATCAGGATGAGGATTAAGGCTGGCCTTAGAACTAGGATTAGGCCTAGGGATAGGGTTAATGTCAGGTCTATCATTAAGGTTAGGTAGGGTTAGGGATAGTGCTATGGCTCAGTTTTGTTTTAGAACTAGGCCTAGGGCTAGGGCTAGTTTTATGATTAGCAATAGTGTTAGGGCTAATGGTAAGGTGAAGTTAAGGCTTAGATTTATTTTTATGGTTAGATCTAGGTTTAGGGCTATGGATAGGGTTAGGGCTACGTTTACGGTTAGTGTTAGGGTTATGGTAACAGATAGGGTTAGAATTAGAAATAGGGCTATGTTCAGAGTTCGAGTTAGTCTTAGGGCTAAGGTTAGGGGTAAGTTTAGAGTTAGGGCTAAATTCGGGTTAGGATTAGTGATAGGGTTTGTGTTAGGATTAGGCCTAATGTTAGAGTTAGTGTTAGTGTTAGTGTTAGGGTTAGGATTAGGTTTAGGGGTAGGGATAGCATTATAGCTAGCTTTAATTCTAGGGCATGGGTAAGATTTAGGGTTAAGACTAAGGTTAGGGTTTTGGAAAAAATTAAGGCTAGGTTCATGGTTAAACTGAGGTTTTGTTTTAGGGCTACGGCTAGGATTAGGGCTAGGGTTAATGTCAAGTGTAGGTTTATGGTTAGTATTAGTTTTACTGTTAGGTTATGGCTATGTCTATTTTAAAGTTTATGTGTGGGGTAAAGGTCAATTTAGAGCTAGCTGTATTATTAGGGTCAGGGTATGTGTAGGGTATGGTGAAGATTCATGGTTAATGCTTGAATTAGCTGTGGGTTTGGGTTAGGATTAGGGTAATGGATAGGATTAGGTTTATGGTTCCAGTTAGGTTTAGAGTAATGGATAGGGTTAGTGTTAATGATAGGGTTATCATTAGGCCTAGTGTTATCATTTGGGTTAGGCATTTCTTTAGGTTAATGGATAGGGTTAGAGCTAAGATTAGTGCTAGGGTTAAGGTTAGGATTATTGTTAGGTTAAGGGTTAGGCCTAGGGTTAATTTTAGGGTTAGGCTTAGGGTAAGTGTAGGCATTTGAGGTATGGTTAAGGCTAGGGAGAGGGTTAAGTTTTGAGTCAAGGCTAGTGTTAGGTTTAGGGTTAGGGTTATCTTTAGGCTAAGGATTAGAGTTAAAGCTAGGGTTAGGGCTAGGCGAGGGTTAGCATTAGAGTTAGGTCTAAGGTTATGTTTAGGGTTATGATTAGGGCTAGGTTTGGGGCTGGGATATGGGCTAGATTTTGTTTGATGTTTAGGTCTAACATTAGAGCTTGGGTAATGTAAGAGTGAGGGATATGATTATGGCTAGTTTTAGGATAAGTGCAATGGATAAGTCTAATGTTAGGATTAGCTTTTGGTTTAGGATAAGGTTTAGAGCGAGGTTTTCTATTAGATTATGAGTCATTGTGGGGTTATGGTTAGCTTTATGTTTAGAGCCACAATTAGGACTAGTTTTTGGTCTAGTGAGAGTTTTAGTCTTTACTTTATGTTAAGGGTTATTGTTAGGGCTAGTGCTAGGTTTTTGTTCAGGGCTAGGGCTAGATTTTTGACTCTATTTAAAATTAGGTTTGTCTAGTGCTACTGTTACTGTAAGGTTTAGGTATAGGATTACTTGTAGAGGTAGTGTTAGGGTTTGGTTTAGGGTTAGGGTCAGGTTAAATCTAGGGTTAGTGTTATTGTCAGAATAAGGGTCAAGGTTAGGGTTAGGGTTAGAGCTAAAATGAGGGCTACATTTAGAACAAGTAATAGAGTTAGGGTTTGGGGAAGGCTAAAAATTATGGTTAGAACTAGGGTAGCATTAAGATGAGGATTTGGCTTACAGGAAGGGATAGGGTTATAGGGAGGGCTAGGGTTAGTATGAGAGTTAGGTTTAAGGTTAGTGTTAGTGTTTGGTTTTGGTTTATACTTAGGTTAAGGGTTAGTGTTGGGGTAACTGTTAGGTGTAGGGTTAGGATTTGGTGAGTGTTAGGGTTAGGGTTAGGGTCAGATTTAAGGTTAGTGTTAGGTTTAGGGTTAGGGTTAGGACAGGATTATTTTAGGGTTATGTTAGTGTTTGTGTTAGGGTTAGGGTTCTGTTAAGGTTTGGGATAGGGTTAGTGTTATGGTTAGGGTTAGTTTTAGGGTTAGGGTTAGTATTCAGGTTAGGAATAGGTTTAGGAAAAGGTTTAGGGTTAGGGTTAGTTTTAGGGTTAGGGTTAGGTATATTGTTAGCGTTAAAGTTAGGTATAGGATTAGTGTTAGGGTTATGGTTTAGTTTAGGGTTACAGTTAGTGTTAGGGTTTGGGTTACGGTTAGGGTTTGGGTTAGGGTTAGGGTTACAATTAAGATTAGGGTTACATTTAGGGTTAGGTTTAGGCTTACGATTAGTGTTAGGGTTATTGTAAGGTTTAGGGTTAGTGTTTGTGATAGGGTTATGGTTAGGGTTACGGTTAGTTTTAGAATTAGGTTTACAGTTATGTTTAGGTTTAGAATTAGGATTAGTTTTAGGTTTAGGCTTAGGGTTTCTGTTAGTGTTAGTTTTTTGGTTAGTGTTAGGGTTAGATTTAGCATTAGGATTATGTTTAGAGTTAGTGTTATGGTTTGGGTTATGGGTAGGGATAATGTTTTGTTACAGTTCTAATAAAATTTAGGTTTAGGTTTAGTGTTAGTTTTAAGCTTAGTGTTAGGGTTAGTGTTAGTTATAAAGTTATGGTTGGTGTTAGGATTTTTTTTAGGTTTAGAGTTAAAGTTAGTGTTAGTTTTAGGGTTAGTATTAGGGTTAGGGTTAGGCAAAGATTAGGGTTAGGATTATTGTTAGGGATTGTGTTAGGGGTAGGGTTTGTGTTAGGGTTAGAGTTAAATTTAGGGTTTGTATTAGGGTTATTATCACGACGTGGGTTAGTGATAGTGTTACAGTTAGGGTTAGGGATAGGGTTCATGATAAGGATAGGTTTGGGGTTAGTATTAGGGTAAGGTGTAGGTTTACAGTAAAGTTTAGGGTTAGTATTATAGTTAGGATTAGGGTTTTGGTTAGGATTAGTGTTTGGATTAAGGTTACAGTTAGGCTTATGGTTAGTGTTAGGTTTAGGGTTAGACTTTCTGTTAAGGTTAGGGCTAGGTTTATGGTGAGGTTTAGTGTAAGTGAGAGGGTCAGGTTTAGGTTTAGTGTTAGGGTAAGTTTTAGGGTTACGGTTAGGGTTAGGTTTAGGGTTACTGTTAGAATTAGGTTAGGGTTAGGGTTGCAGATGGGGTTAGTATTAGTGTTAGAGTTAGGTTAGGGTTCCCCTTAGTGTTTGGATTAGGGTAATAGTTAGGTTTAGGGTTAGTGTTAGATTTAGGTTTAGGGTTAGCGTTAGAATTAGGGTTAGGATTAGGTGAGTGTTAGGGTTAGGGTAATGGTTAAGGTCAGGTTAGTGTTAGGGTTAGTGTTAGGATTAGGGACAAGGTTAGGTTTAGGTTTTGGATAGGGTTTGTGTTATTGTTAGTGTTAGGGCTAGGGTTATTGGTAAGATTAGGGTTAGGTTTAGGGTTAGGGTAATGGTTAGTGTTTGTGTTAGGGTTATTGTTTGTTTTAGGGTTAAAATTAGTGTCAGTGATAGGATTACGTTTTGGTTTATGGTTACTGTTAAGGAATGGGTTAGGGTTTGTGTTAGGGTAAGGGATAGGTTTAGTGTTAGGGTTAGGGTTAGGGTTAAGATTAGGATTACCATTAGGGTTAAGGATAGGGTTAGGGTTAGTATTAGGGTTAAGGTTAAGGTTAGGAGTAGTTTAAAAGTTAGGCTTAAAGTTAGGGTTAGGGTTGTTTTTAGGGTTATTTTTAGGTTTAGGGTTAGAATTAGGTTTAGAGTTAGAATTAGTGTTAGGTTTAGGGTTAGTATTATGATTAGCATCAGGAATACAGTTAAGTTTAGGTTTAGTGTTAGCATCAGGGTTAGGATTAGAGTTAGATTTAGTGTTTGGGTTGTGGTTAGTGTTAGGTTTAATGTTATGGTTAGTGTTAGATTTATGGTTATGATTAGGGTTAGGTTTAGTGTTCGGGTAAGGGTTAGGATTACAGTAAGTTTTAGTGTTGATGTTTGTGTTAGGGTTAGGATTAGGGTTAGGTTTAGTGCTAGGGTTAGGTTTAGGATTAGGTTTAATGTTAGGGTAGGTTAGGCTTAGGTTTAGGATTAGTGTTAGGTTTGGTGTTAGGGTTTGTGTAATGGTTAGGTTTTGGGTTAAGGCTAGGTTTACAGTTAAGATTAGGGTTATGGTTCTGGTTAGGATTAGTATTAGGTTTAGGGTTAGGGTTAGTGTTAGCGTTAGGTTTAGTGTTTGTGATAGGGTAAGGTTGAGTGTTAGGGTTAGTTTTAGAGTTAGGGTAAGGGTTGAGTTTAGGGTTACTGTTAGGGTTACTGTTAGGGTTAGTTTAGTGTTTGTGATAGGGTTAGGGTTAAGGTTATCATTGAGGTTATGGTTAAGATTAGAGTTAGATTTAAGGTTATGCTTAGGGTTACGGTAAGTGTTAGGATTAGTGTTAGGTTTAGGATTATGTTTAGTTATAGTGTTATTGTTGGGGTTAGGATTAGTGTTAGGGTTAGGTTCAGGGATAGTGTTATGGTTATTGTTATGGTTATCATTAGGTTTAGGGTTAGATTTAGTGTTTGGGTTAGGGTTAGGATTAGGGAGAGTGTTAGGTTTAGGAATAGGTTTTGGGTTAGGGATACGGTTAGGGTTAGTGTTAGTGTTAGAGTTAGTGTTAGGGTTAGTTTTAGGGTTCATTTTCGAATTAAGGTTAGACGTTTGTTTAGGGTTAGTTTTAGGATTATGGTTAGTTTTAGCGTTCCGGTTAGGGTCAGGGTTAGTTTTAGATTTTGGATTAGGTGTTAGATTTATTGTTAGGATTGTGTTTGTGTGAAGGATATGGTTTGCATTAGGGTAAGGTTTAGGGTTAGGGTTTGTGTTAGGGTTAGGGATAGAGTAAAGGTTAGAATTAGGGTTAGGATTAGGGGAAGAGAGAGGCTTAGGGTTAGGTTTAGGATTAATTTTAGGGTTAGGTTTAGTGTTAGTTTTAGGGTTAGGGTTAGGATTCGTGTTAGGGTTATGATTTATGTTATGGTAAGTGTTAGGGTGAGGGTTAGGGGTAGGGTTAGGTTTAGGGTTAGATTCAGTGTTAGTGTTAAGGTTAGGTAAAGGGATATTGTTAGGTTTAGGGATAGGTTTAGGGTTCAGATTAGGGTTAGGTTTATGGTTAAGTTTAGTTTTTGGGTTAGGGTTAGGGTTAGGGTTAAGGTTAGTGTTAGAGTAATATTTATTGTTTGTGTTAGGTTAAGGGTTAGCTTTAGGTTTTGTGTTAGGTTTAGTGTTAAAATTAGGTTTTTGGTTATGTTTAGAAGGAAGGTTAGAGTGAGGCATAGGGTAAGGGTTAAGCTTATGGTTAGAATTAGTTTTAGAGTGAGACTTAGGAACAGGTTTAGGGTTAGTTTTAGGGTTACTTGTAGGTTAGGGTTAGTGTTACTATTAGGGTTAAAATTAGTTTTTGGGTTAGGTTTAGATTTATGGTTTGTGTTATGGTAAGGATTATGGTGAGGCTTAGGTGTAGGGTTAGGTTTAGGCTTAGGTTAAGTGTTAGTGTTAGTGTTAGGGTTAGGGTTAGGAATAGTGCTAGGGTTAGGGATAGGTTTAGGGTTGGAATTAGGGTTAGGGATAGTGTTACGTTTAGGGTTAGCTTTATGGTTAGTTTATTTATAGTGTTAGGGCTAGGGTTAGGTTCGTGGTTAAGGTTAGTTTTGGGGTTAGGGTTAGTGTTAGGGTTCAAGTTAGGTTTAAGGTTAGTTTTAAAATTAGGGTTAGAGTTTTGGTTAGGGTTAGTTTTAAGCTTAGTGTTCGGGTAAGAATTGATTGTGGTTTGTGTTATGGTAAGGGTTTGGTTTAGGTTTTGTGTTAGGTTAGTGTTAAATTAGGGTTTTTGTTATGATTAGAAAGAGGGTGAGAGTTTGCCATAGGGTTAGGTTTAGGGTTTGTTTTAGGGTTATGGGTTGTTTAAGTATAGTGTTATTGGTAGGTTCAGGGTTAGTGTGTTAGGGTTAAACTAACGGTCAGGCATAGGGTTAGTTTTAGCTTTAGGGTGAGGCTTAGGGTGAGGGTTAGTGATAGGGTTAGTGTTTGGTTTAGGGTTAGTGTTGGATTACGGTTAGGGTTAGAGTTAGAGTTAGTGTTGGGTTTAAGGTTAGGTTTAGGGTTAATGTAAGGGTTAGGATTAGGATTGGTTTCAGGGTTAGGTTTAGGGTTAGTTTTAGTGTTAGCTTTAGTGTTACTGTTAGCGTTAGGTTTAGGGAGAGTGTAATGGTTATGGATAGGTTTAGGGTTTTGGCTAAGGTCAGGGTTGGGTTTAGTGTTACAGTTAGGGTTAGGGTTAGGGTTCATTTTAGTGTTAGGGTTAGGGTTATGAATAGGGTTAGTTCTAGGGATAGGGTTAGAGTTTAGATTAGGTTTAAGTTTAGTTTTAGAGATAGGGTTAGGTTAGATTTAGGATTAGAGTTAGTGTGAGGAATATGGTTTGTGTTAGGATAAGGGTTAGGTTTATGTTTAGGTTTAGGGTTAGAGTGAGGCTTAGGGTTAGGTTTAGGGTTAGTTTTAGGGCTACTTGTAGTTTAGGGTTAGGGTAAGGTTTAGGATTAATGTTAGGTTTAGGGTTAAGGTTTGTGTTATGGTAAGAGTTGGGGTGAGGTTTAGGGGTAGGGTTAGGTTTAGGATTAGGTTCAGTGTTAGTGTTAGTATTTAGGATAGGGTTAGGATAGTGTTAGGGTTAGGGAAAGGATTAGGGTTACTTTTAGGTTTAAGTTTAGAATTTTGGTTAAGGTTAGTGTTATGGTTAGGTTTAGGGTTACGGTTAGGTTTAGTGTTAGGGTTAGGCTTATGTTTATGTTTAAGGTTAGTTTTGGGGTTAGGGTTAGGGTTAGGGTTTTTCTTATGGTAGGGTTTGTTTTAGAATTGGGGTTAGAGTTTGGGTTAGGGTTAGTGTTTAGGTTAGTATTAGGGTAACAATTATGGTTTGTGTTAGGGTAAGGTTAGGTTTAAGTTTTGTGTTAGGATTAGAGTTAAAATTAGGTTTTTGGTTATGATTAGATAGAGGATTAGAGTTAGGTGAGTGTTAGGGTTAGGGTTAGTTTTAGAGTTACTGGTAGTTTAGTTATAGTGTTAGGGTAAGTGTTAGGGTTAGTGTTTGCATTAGGGTTAAAGTAAGGGTTAGGAATAGGGCTAGTGTTAGGTTTAGGGTTAAGCTTAGGGTTAGGTTTAGTGATAGGGTTATTGTTGGGATTATTGTTAGTGTTAGGATTAGGGCTAGGTTTTGTTTTAGGGTTTGTTTTAGGTTTAGGGTTAGGTTTAGTTTTCAGTTAGGGTTAGTGTTAGTGTTAATTATATGGTTAGGATTGGAGTTAGGGTTTGTATTAGAGTTAAATTTAGTTTTAGGGTTAGTGTTATGGTTAGAGTTAGGGTTATGGTTAGGTAAGAGTTAGGGCTAGGTTAAGGGTTAGAGTTAGTGTAAGGATTAGTGTTAGGGATAGGATTAGATTTAGTGTTAGGGTTGGTGTTAGGGTTAGATTTAGTGTTAGGTTTAGGGTTAGGGTTAGGGTTAGGATTATTGTAAGATTAGTGTTAGAATAGGGTTAGGGTAAGGGTTAAGTTTAGTGTCAGGTTATTGTTAATTTTATGGTTAGTGTTAGGGTTAGGGTTGTGGTTACTGTTATTTTTAGAGTTAGGATTAGGGTTAGGGTTAGTGTTAGGGTAAGGTTTAGGATTTGTTTTAGGTTTACGGTTAGGATTATGTTTAGGGTTACAGTTATGTTTAGCATTAGCATTAGGGTTAGAGTAAGGTTAGGTTTAGGGTTAGGATTATTGTAAGATTAGTGTTAGAATAGGGTTAGGGTAAGGGTTAAGTTTAGTGTCAGGTTATTGTTAATTTTATGGTTAGTGTTAGGGTTAGTGTTGTGGTTACTGTTATTTTTAGAGTTAGGATTAGGGTTAGGGTTAGTGTTAGGGTAAGGTTTAGGATTTGTTTTAGGTTTACGGTTAGGATTATGTTTAGGGTTACAGTTATGTTTAGCATTAGCATTAGGGTTAGAGTAAGGTTAGGTTTAGGGAAGAATTGTATTTAGTGTTAGCATTCTGCTAAGTGTTAGGATTAGGTTTAATGTTAGGGTTATGTTTAGGTTTAGGATTAGGGTTAGGTAAAGGAATTGTGTTAGGGTTAAAATCAGGGTAAGTGTTAGCTTTAGGCTTGTGGTTAGGGTTAGAGTTAGGTTTAGTATTAGGGTTAGGGTTAGTGTTTTACTTAGGTTTAGAGTTAGTGTTAGCATTAGGTTTAAGTTTAGGGATAGTTTTAGGTTTAGGGTTATTTTTAGAGATATTGTTATGGTGAGGTTTAGGTTTAGGACTAGGGTTAGGGTTAAAGTAAGGATTAGTATTAGTGTTAGGGTTAGTTATAAGGTCAAGTTTAGGGTTTCTTTTAGGGTTAGGGTTAGGGATACGGTAGTTATGTGTCAGGATTGGGTTTAGAATTAGTGATAGGTTTAGGGTTAGGTTTACAGTAAGGGTAAAATTTAGGGTTAGGTTTAGGGTTACAGATAGATTTAGTGTTAGTGTTAGTGTTAGGGTTAGTGTTAGTGTTAGGGTTAGTGTTAGTGTTAGGATTAGGGTTTAGGTTAGTTTTCAGGTTTAGCATTAGGATTTTTGCAGGGGTTATTTTGAGAGTCATAGTTAGGGTTATGATAAAGCTTAGGATTATGGTTAAAAGTATGTTGAAGTTTAGGTTTAGGTAAGGCTTAGGTTTAGGTTTAGGGTTAGAGATAGTGTTAGGATTAGGTTTAGGGTTAGGATTAAGATTAGGGTTAAAATTATTGTTAGGTTTTTTTGTTAAATTAAGGTTAGGGTTAGGGTTATGGTTAATGTTAGAGTAAGGGTTATGGTTTGTGTTACTTTAGGTTCAGGTTTAGGCTCAGGGTTAGGCTTAGATATAAGTTTAGGGCTATGGTTATAGTGTTAGGGTTTGGGTTAAGACTACTACTATAACAAACTCTAATTTTTGCCCTACCTTTATCCCTAGTTCTAACCATTTTTGTTATCATAACCCTAAACCTCACCCTAATCCTAGCCCTAGCCCTAGCCCTAACCCTATATCTACCCCTAACTCTAAATCTAAACCTAACCCTAAGCCTATACCTCAACTTAACAGTAGCCCTAACGCTGATGCTAATCCATATTCTAGCCATAACTGGAGCCCTAGCCCTAAAACAAAACCAACCTATATCCCTAACCCTTAACCTAAAGCAAACCCTAAACATACAACTACTACTAACTTTAGCCCTAATTCGAATTCTAACCTTAACTCTTAAACTAACCCTGACTCTGACTCTAACCCTAACAGTAACCCTGTCTCTAAACATGCCCTAACCATAAACCTAATCATAACACTAGACATGGCCCTAACCCTAACCCTAAAACTAGCACTAATTGGAACATTAGTTCATACATTACCATAGCTCTAATCCTAGCCATAACCAAACCCAAAATCATGCCCTAATTCGAGCCTTAACCCTAGCTTTAAACCTAACCCTAAACCTAACCCTAACCCAGAACATAGACCTAAACTTTAACCCTAGCCAGATTTCTAACCATAACCTTAGCCCTATCCATTACCCTAACCATAACCAAAATCTAATTCTAACCCTAGGTCTAACCCTAAACTTATCCCTAACCCTAACCTATTTCATTAACCTAAACTAACCTAAACTCTAAACCTAATCCTACCATTACCCTAACTCTAAACATAATGCTAATTCAAGCCCTAACCCTAAACCATAACCCAACACAAACCCTAACTTTGCCCCTTCCCATGATAATATTCCTTGCTCTAATCCTGACCTTACCCCTAAACCTAACCTTTATACTAGACCTAGCCACAAACCTAACCCTAAAACTATCACTAGCCATAATCCTAGACCTGACATTTGCCCTAGCCATAATTCTAGCCCTAAACTTAACACAAAACAAACCCATAACACTAACCCTAACCCTAGCCCTAATCCTACCCATAACCCTAAACCTAAATTTAGCTCTAACCCTATCAATTACTCTAAATATAATGCTAACCCTAGGCCTAAATCTAACCCTATGCCTAACCGTAACCCTATCCATTATGCTAAATTTAACCTGAACCCTAAACAAAACCCTATCATTACCCTAACACAAACCCTAATGCTAACTCGAGCCCTAAACCTAAACCCTAACCTAAACAAAACACTAAAACTGAGCCTGACCCAAATAGTACCCCTATCTCTAAACTTGAACCTTACCCTAAACCTAACACTCACACTAAACATAGCCATAAACCTAACCCTAAAATTATCCCAAACCGTAACGTTAGATCTGACATTCACCCTAACTCTAATCCTATGCCTAACCCTAACACAAACCCTAGCTCTCATCCTAACATTAAAGCTAGCCTTAATCATAACTCTAGTGAAACCCTAGCACTAACCCTAATTCTAAATTCTACCCTAGACCTAACCCTAACTGTAACCACATCACGTACACTAAACCTAACCCCAAGCCTAAAACTAACCCTATGCCTAAACATAACCATAAACCTAGCCCTATTACTAGCCCTAATTAAGCACTATACCTAACCAAACACTAAGCTTAACCATAAGACTAACTCTCACTCTCACCCTAGCCCTATTTCTATTTCTAAACCTATCCCTTACCATATCCTAATCCTAGCCATAAACCAAGTCCTAACAGTAGACCTATCCTTAGTCCTAGATCTAACCCTAGATTTTATCCTAAATCGAAATCTAACTTTAACCCTAAGCCTAAACCTAATACTAGACCTAAACCTAATGCTAAGCCTAAAACTAGCCCTAACCTTAGACCTTTCCTTAAAACAAAACCAAGCCATAGCCCTAACTTTAAAACTTAACCTAAACCAAAACCTAACCCTACACTTAGCCCTAACTCTAGCCCTAATTCGAATCCAAACCCTACCCCTAAAACTACTCTGACCTTGAATTTGACCCAAACACTAACCCTAGCTCTGAATGTTATTCCTAACCCTAACACTAGACCTAGTTCTAACCCTAATTCTATTACTAGCCCAAATCGTAACCCTAGTCCATACATTGGCCATAACTCTAAAACTAGCCCTAACTCTAACCAAAACCTACCCATAATGCAAGACCTAACCCTAGCTTTAACCCTAAACCTAAACCTAACAGTAGCCCTAACCCTAACCCTAAACATAGCCATAATCCTAGCTCTAATCCTATCCCTTACGCTAAGCTAACCCTAACCCTAATGCTAACCCTAGGCCTAACCCTAATCCTTAGCCTAACCCAAACCTTCACCCTATTACTAGTCCTAACCCTAGCCCTCATTTTAGCTCTAACCATAACCCAAACCCTAAACCTAACCCTGACACTTATTCTGATGCTAATGCTAACCATATGCCTAAACCGGACATTAACCATAAACTGAACCCTAACACTAGCACTAGCAATAAACCTATTCCTAAACCTAAACTTAACACTAGCTTTAGACCTAAACCTAATCCTAAATCTAGCCATATCTCTAGACCTAGACCTAAACAAAAACCTAGACCTAGCCCTTATGATAAATCTTAACCTAACACAAACATTAACCCTAACCCTAGACCTAACTCTAGTGATAATTCTGGGTTTTACCCTAACCCTAACTATAACCTCAATACTGACCCTGACCCTAACACTAACCATAGCTCTAAACGTCACGAAAACAGTAACTGTATCCTTAACACCTTATCTAGCCATAACACTTACTCAAAAATTAGCCGTAATTATAACCCTGGTTTATACATTACTTGTAGGCCTACCACTAACCCAACCTAACCCAAAACCTGGCCCTAAGCCAAGTGCTAACACTAGATTTAACCCTAACCCTAAAACTAGCTCTAATCCATACCCTAACCCTAGATCTAACTCTAGATTTTACCCTATCCATTACCTTAAGCTATACCCTAAATCTAAAGCTAACCCTAGTCCTAACCCTAATCCTTAGCCTAACCCAAACCCTAACCCTATTACTAGTCCTAATCCTAATCTTCATTCTAGCTCTAACCCTAACCCAAACCCAAACCTTAACCCTGACACTTACTCTGACCCTAACACTAACCATAGTTATAAACCTGACCCTAACCCGAAACCGAACCCTAACATTAGCCCTACCGGTAAACATATACTTAAACCTAAACCTAATACTAGCACTAGACTTAAACCTAATCCTAACTCTAGCCATATATCTAACCCTAGACCTGAACATCAATCTAGCCCTTAAACTAACCCAAACACTAACCCTACCCCTAGACCTAACTGAAGACCTAATTCTGGCACTCAACCCAAGACTAACTCGAACCTGAACACTGGCCCTTACCATAACATAATCCTATCTCCAAAGCTCTCCCTAAACCAAAACCTAATACTAACACTAGACCTAGTCATAACCCTAACCCTACAACTACCCTAATCATAACCCTAGCTCTTACATTACCCATGTCCCTAATCCTAGGCCTAAACTAACAAAAACCTAGTCCTAATTTTAGGCCTGAACCTAGCCCTGAGTGTAACCCTAAACCTAACCCTAGCCCTAACCCTAACCCTAAGCCTCACTTTAGACCTAACCCTAGCTCAAGGCCTAACCTTTACCCTTAATATAACCCTAGCCCTATCCCAAACCCTAAGCTAACACTAGCCCTAATCCTAACATTATCCATAGCCCTAACCATATCTCTAATTATAACAACTACCCTTACCTTAGCCCTAATCCTGAGGATAACCCTAGCCCTAACTCTAGCTTTAATTCTATCCATTACCCTAATCATAATCCTAAAACTAATGCTATCCCTTGGCTTATCCCTAATTATATCGCAATCCCTAAACCCATCCATTGCCCTAAAACTAACCTGAACCCTAATACTTAGACAAATCATTACCCTAACCCTAACTCTAACCCTAAGGATAATTCGAGCCCTAAACCTAAACCTTAACCTAAACCAAACCTTAAGCCAAACACTGACCTTAATAGTACACATAGCTGTAAACTTGACCCTTACCCTAAATTTAACCTTTACACTACACCTAACCATAAACATAAATCGAAACCTATCTCTTACTGTACTCCTATACCTGACATTAGCCCTAGCCCTAAACCTAGCCCTAACCCTACACGAACACTAGCTCTCATCCTAGCCAAAAACCTAACCTTAATCTAACCCTAACCCTAATTCTAACCCTTTCCCTAGCCCTAAACCTGGTTATAACCCCATTGGTTACACTAAACCTAACCCGAACCCTAACCTTAACAATAAATCTAGCCCTAACCTTAACCCTAGGACTAACCCTAACACTAACCATAGCCCTAATCCTAAACCTAATCATAATCATAGCTTTAAGACTAACTATAACTCTCTCCCTAGCCCTAATTGTAACCCTACAACTTACTGTAATCTTATTTGTAGCCATAGCCTAGAATAACCCTAGCCCTAACCTTACACCTTTCCCTAATCATAGATCTAAACATAACTCTAAATCTAACACTAAATCTACACCTAAACCTAACCCTAACACTAGACCTCATCCAAACGCTAATCTTAAAACTAGCCCTAACCATAGGCTTAGCCCTAAAACAAAACTGAGCCATAACACTGACCATAAACGTTTAACTCAACCAAACCCTAACCTTATATCTAGCCCTAAGCCTAGTGCTAATGTGAGTCCTAATCTTAACCCTAAATCTACCTCTAAACCTGTCTGTCACATTAACAATAACCCTAACTCTAAACATCACTCAAAACCTAAACCTTAAAGTAACACTAGACCTGGTCCTAACCCTAATTCTATAACTAATTCTTATCATAAGCCTAGATCATATATTAGCCATAACCTTAAATCTAATGGTAACCAAAACACAGCCCAAATCCGAGACCTAACCCTATCTTTCACCCTATCCCTAACACTAGCCCTAACCCTAACCTTAACCCTAGATCTAACCCTAGCTCTAACCTTATACTATACCCTAGCCAAACCCTAACCCTAATGATAACCCTAGTCCTAAAACTAATCCTTAGTGTAACCCAAATCCCAACCCTATTACTAGTTCTAACCCTAGCCCTCAATCTTGTTATAACCATAACCCAAATTCTAACCCTAACCCTGACCCTTATTCTGAAACTGAACCTAATCCAAACCCTAACACTAGCCCTACCCAGAACCATATATCTAAACCTAACTCTAACACTAGCCCTAGATTAAACCTAATCCTAAATCTAGCCATATCTTTAGCCAAGAAATAAACAAAAAAACTAGCCTAGCTCTAATGATAACCCTTAACCTAAGCCAAGCACTAACCTTACCTCTAGACCTAACCAATCCTAATTCTGGCTCTAGCCATTACCCTAACCCTAATCCAAACACAGACCCTGACACTAACACTAATCCTAGCTATAAAACTGACCCAAACCGAAAACTAAACTTAACACTAGACCTATCCATAATTGTAAACATAACACGTACATTACCATAGCACTAAATCTAGCTCTAAACCTAAAAAAAACATAGCCCTAATACTAGGCCTAAATGTAGCCCAAAGCCCTAACCCTTACCTAAACTTATCCCTTACTATAAGCCTAACCATCATGCTAACCATACACTCGCATTAGGCCTATCCCTAGATAAAACCCAAAACCACACCCTAATCATAACCCTATCCCTATCCGTACACCTATTCTTAATCCTAGTCCCAATCATAATGTTAACACTAGCCCTAATAGTATTTCTAAAATTATCCATTACCCTATACTGAACCTTAACCCTATGATAACCATAGTTCTAATCCTAATTGTAAACCTAATCCTAGACCAAAACCTAAACCTAACCCTCATCATAGCCTTAACCCTAGATAAAAACCTAACCCATATTCTAACACTAACTCTAGTCCAAACCCTAACACTAACCGTAAACCTAAAACTACCCCTAACCCTAACCTGACATCTAACCCTATCCATTACCCTAACTCAAATGATAATTTTAGCCCTAACCTCAACACTAACCCTAAACCTAAAACTACACGTAACCATAACCCAACATCTATCCCTATCCATTACCCTAACTCTAAAGATAACCTTAGCCCTTAACCTAACACTAACCCTAACCTTAACCATAAATCAAACCATGGATTTAATCCTAAACCTAACCCTCACCCTAGCATGAACCCTAGCTCAAATCCTAACCTGTACCCTAAACCTAACCCAAACCCTAACCCTAGCCCTAACCCTAACCCTAACTCTAGCCCTAATCCTATCCAAAACTCTATCTCTAACCCTAGCTCTAATGCTATTAATTACCCTAACAATAACTCTAACCAAAATATTAACCCCAGGCCTTAACTTAATGCTAACTCTAACTCTAACCCAAACCCTAACCCTACACCTAACCCTAACACTAACCCTAACCGTAACACTAACCCTAACTGCAACTCTATCCCCAACCCTAACCATAACCATAACCATAACCATAATCATAACCCTAATCCTAACCGGACCCTAACCCTAACCCTAACCTAACACTATTCTTAACCCAAATTCTATCCCTAACAATAACCCAAACCCTAACCATAACACCAACCATACCCTAACCATAACCCTAATCATTACACTAACCCTAACCATAAACCTAACCATAATAGTAACCCTAAGACTATCCCTATGCTTTATGCTAACCATAACCCAACCTTAAAACAAAAACAAACACTAACCCTAACCCTAAACATAACACTAACCCTAACCCTAAACATAAATCTAACCTTAACTCTAATTGTAACCCTATCATTAACGCTAACCCTAACCCTTGCCATAACTCTATCCCTAATCCTCAACCAAACACTAACCTAAATCTTACCCTAAAACTAAGTTAACACTAACACTAACCCTAAACCTAACTCTAACCTTAACTCACACACTAAACCTAATCCTAACCATAACTGTAACACTAACCCTAACACTAACCCTAACCCTAACACTAACACAACTCCTAACCTAACGCTAACACTAACTCTAACTGTAACCCTAAACCTATCCCTAACACCCTAACCCTAACCGTAACCCTAATACGAACCATAATTTTAACCCTAATTTTAACCCAAACCCTAACTCTAATACTAACACTAATCCTAACCCTAGCCCTAACACTAAGCCTTATCCTAAACTTATCCTTAACCCTAACCTTACCCTCACTCTCAACCTAACTCTAACCCTAATCTTAATCTTTATTGTAAGCCTAAATATCAGCCTAACCCTATTCCTAACATTAAATCTAACCATAACCCTAACCCTAACTCTAAATTTTACCCTAATCATAACCCTAATGCTAAACCTAACACTAACCCTAAATCTAAACCTAACACAAACTCTATTCCTGACTGTAACCCTAAAATTAACCCTAACACAAACACTAATGCTAACTTTAACCTTAACCCTAATCCTAACCCTAAACCTAGCCTTAACAATATCCCTAAACCTAACCCTAAAGCTAACCATAACCCTATCCCTAATCCTAACACTAATCCTAACCCTACGTATAACCCTAATGCTAACCCTAACCCTAACCCTAACCCTAAACATAAACATAAAGCTATTACTAACCCTAACCTTAACCCTAATACGAACCCTAAACCTAACATTAACTCTAACTTATCCCTAGCCCTAAACCTAACCCTAACTAATCCAAAACCTTACCTGAACCCTAACACTTACCTTGACCCTGCCCTAACCTTAACCTAAGCCTAACCATAACCATAACCCTAACACTAACCCTAACCCCAACCCTAACAGAAACCCTAACCCTAATGCTAATGTAACCATTAACCTAATCCTAAACCTAAGAGTAACTGCCGCACCCTGGCTGGGCACAAAATAACTGAGCCACCACAGAGCCTTGAACTCTTTTATTCTCCACACTCCTGCAAATGCCATGAACTCAGCCTTGGGACATGCCACACCCCAACCAGAAATCTCTCCTCTGGAAATCCCTCCTCTGGCACTTCCCCAACCAACCCAAACTCCACAGGAATCCCTGTGAGAACTCCAAAGAAGCATAAGAACTCCAAAGTAACAGGCTGAGGTGGACAGCAGGGGTCTAATATATAATTGAATACACAGCTTAACATAGCCATCACCATCTCAATGGCTTGCTGACAGCACCTCTAAACCACTCTGTTCTGGCAAAAATGCCATGCTTCATCCCTACTCTGCTGTGGCCATCAACACCAACCCTGACCCTAACCCTAACAGGAACTTTAGCCTAACCATAATTTTAACCCTAAACCTACCTCTAACACAAACCCTAAATCCATCCCTAACCCTAAGACTACCCATAACCCTAACCTTAACGTTAACTCTAACAGCAACCCTAATGCTACCCCTAAACTTAACCATAACCATAACACTAACCTTAAATGTAACCTTAACACTAATCCTATACCTAACTCTAACACTAACCCAAACACTAGTCGTAACCCTAAACCTAAACCTAAACATAAACATAAGTGTAACCCTAACCCTAACACTAATCATAAACCTAACATGAACTCTAACTTATCCCTAACTCTAACACTAACCCTAAACCTAATCCTAACCCTAACACTAACCCTAACCCTAACACTAACACTAACATTAAAATTAACAATAACCCCAACACTGAACCTAATGATAACCCTAACCCTAATCCTAACCTAACACTAACCTTAACACTAACACTAATCCTAACACTAATCATAGACCTAAAAATAAAGTAATCCTACCCCTAATCCTAATAATAAACCTAACACATTTCCTAACCCAAAACACAACTGTAAACATACCCTAACAGTATCCTTAACTTTTACCTAACAGTAACCCTAACCCCAACACTAACACTAAAACTAACCCACCCCTAAACCTAACATTAACACTAACCATATAATAATCCTAACCATAAGAGTAACACTAGCACTAAACAATACAACCCTAATCCTAACCCTAACCCTAAACCTAACACTAAACTATCCCTAATCCTAACCTTTACACTAAATATAACCAAATCCCTAATACGAATCTAACACTAACCATAACCATAACCCTAACCCTAACCCTAGCCCTAATCCTTACCTAACCCTAACTCTAACACTAACACTAATACTAACCCTAAAACTAACCCTAACCCGAACACTAACCCTAACTCCAACCATAATCCTAATTCCAAACCTAAACATAGCCCTAATCCTAACCCTAATCCTAACCCTAATCCTAAAACTAACCCTAAATTTAACACTAACCACAACCCCAACCCCAACCATAACCCTAAACTTTACCCTAACCCTAACACTCATCCTAAACACTAAACCCTAAACCTAACCCTAACATTAATCTAATCGTAACTCTAACCTATCCATAACACTTACCCTAAACCTAACAATAACCAAATACTTAACACTAACACAAAACCTAACCCTAACCCTAATCATAACACTAACACTAACCCTAAACTTAACACTAACCTTAATGCTCACTCTAACTCTAACCCAAACTCTAACCATAAACCTAACACTAAACTTAAGGCTAACTCTAACACAAACCCTAACCCCAAACCTAACCCTCACACTAACTCTAACCCTAACACTAACCCTAATTGCAACCTTATCCCCAACTCTAACCCTAACCCTAATCCTAACCATAATCCTAATCCTAACCGGACCCTCAACCTAAACCTAACCTAACACTAAACTTAACCCAAATTCTATCCCTGATACTAACCCAAACCCTAACCCTAACACCAAATATACCCTAACCCTAACCCTAATTATTACACTAACCCTAACCATAAACCTAACCATAATACTAACCCTAAAACTATCCCTAAGCTTTACACTAACTGTAGACCTAACCTTAACACAAACACTAACACTAAACCTAAACATAACACTAACCCTATGCCTAACCTTAACCCTAAACCAAACCTTAAGTCTAACTTTAACCCTGTCACTAATGCTAACCCTAACCCTTGCCATAACTCTATCGCTAACCCTCAACCTAACACTAACCTAAGCCTTACCGTAACACTAAGTTAACACTAACATAACCCTAAACCTAACTCTAACCTTAACTCAAACACTAAATCTAACCCTAACTGTAACTGTAACACTAACCCTAACGCAACCCTAACCCTATTCATAACCATAACACTAACCCTAAATCTAACCTCAACAGTAACCCTAAACCTAACTCTAACACTAACCCAAATACTAGTCTTAACCCTAAACCTAAACCTAAACATAACTGTAACCCTAACCATAAGCCTAAACCTAATCATAAACCTAACATGAAACCTAACTGTATCCGTAACTCTAACACTAACCCTAACCCTAATACTAACCCTAACACTAACCCTAAAATTAACAATAACCCCAACACTGAACCTAACCCTAACCCTAACCCTAACCTAACACTAACCCTAACACTAACTCTAATCCTAACCCTAAACCTAAACCTAAAGTAACCCTAACCCTAATTTTAACCATAAACCCTAACATATTCCCTAACCCAAAACACAACTGTAAACATACCCTAACATTATCCCTATCTTTTACCTAACATTAACCTAATCCTAACACTAACACTAAAATTAACTCAGCCATAAACCTAACACTAACACTAACCATAGCATAATCCTAACCATAAGAGTAACACTAACAATAACCAATACACAACCCTAATTCTAACCCTAACCCTAACACTAAACCTAACACTAAACCTCTTCCTAAACCTAACCCTTACACTAAATATAACTAAATCCTTAACTCGAATCTAACACTAACCGTAACCCTAACCCTAACCCTAGCCCAAATTCTTACCTAACCCTAACAGTAACACTAACTCTAAAACTAACCCTAACCCTGACACTAACCATAACCCCAACCATAACCATAACCCTAAACCTAAGCCTAAACCTAACACTAACACTATCCTAAACAGAACCCGAAACCTAACACTTAATTAACCATAAACCTAACCCTAAACCTAACACTAAATCTAACCCTGATCCTAACACTAACCATAACCCCAACACTAACCCTATCACAACCCCTAAGCCTAAGCCTATCCCTAAATCTAACATTAACCCTATCCCTAACCCTTACTTTGATTCTAACACTAATAATAACTCTAACACTAACCCTAACACTATACCTAATCTCCCCGTAACCCTATAACTAACCCTAAACCTTTCCCTTAACCTCACTATAACCCTCTTTCTAATCATAACTAAAACCCTAATTTTAATCCTAACCCTAACACAAAACCTAAACTTAACCCTTAACCTAACAAAAAACATAATTCTTACCCTAACACTAAACTTAACACTAACCCTAACACAAACCATAACCCTAATTCCAAAATTATTCCTAACCCTAACCTGAACCTTAAACCTAAACCTAACCAAAAAACTAACCTTAACCATAACGCTGACCCTAACCTAACACTAACCCTTACCACAGCCCTAACCCTAATTTTAACCCTAAACCTAAAAGTAAGCCTGAATCTATCCCTAACACTGACACTAACATAAAACATAACCCTAAACCTAACTGTACTCCTAACCCTTAACCTAAACCTTACCCTAAAAAAAATCCCTAACCCTAACCCTAACACTAATCCTAACCCTAAGGCTAACACTAACCTTTACATACAGGTAACCCTAAAACTAATCCTAAACCTAACCCTAAGCCTCACTCTAACCCAATCCTTACCATAACCCAAAACCTAAACCTAACCCTTACAGTAACACAAACCATATCCCTCACCTGAACACTTATTCTAACACTGACACTAAACCTAAACCTAACCGTAAGTCTAAAACTAACCCCAAACCTAACCTGAAACCTAACCCTAACCCTAACCCTAAAACTAAACCTAAACATAACCCTAAGACTCTCCCTAAACCTAATACTAACACTAACACTAAAGGTAACCCTAAACTTAGCCCTAACCCTAACACTAACCCTAACTCTAACAGTAACATGAACCCTAACCCTAATCCTAACACTAACGTTAACCCTAAACCTTACATTAACCCTAAAACTAACCATTTCTCTAACCTTAACCCTAAAACTAACCCTAACCATAACCCTAACCCTACACCTAACACGAACCCTAATCCTAACCTTATCTATAACTGTAACACTAACCCTAACCTTTATAATAATCCAAAACCTAACCCTAACACTATCCCTAACCCTATCACTAACCCTAATCCTTTCAGTAACACTAACCCTAAACCTAACACTATCTCCAACCTGTCCCGTGGGGCAGGACACATCAACGTGGGCAGCGAACCTAGATGGGGAGGAATGAAGGAACAAGAGACACAAAAGGTGACAGCAAGACAAAAGTTCTGATCAAGCTGCAAACTTTTATTGTTCACACAGGGGTATTTATGGGCTGGGGATCGGGGGAGCTCTCTTATTGGCAATTGCTGGATGTCTACACAAGGTGAGATAGCGCAGGATGTTTCAGGAAGACAGATGGCCAGAGGATGTCTCACGGAGATGGATGGCTGCAGGGTGTCTCCCAGGCAAGATGTCTCGCAGGGGGCTGTTTCTTGTAACTGTCAGGCTATTCTTTGAAGGAGAACTCCCTTTTGGTCCCTGACACTGTCAGGCTATTCTTTGAAGGAGAACTCCCTTTTGGTCCCTGGCATCTCCTCCTTACTTATATAAAATATATGACCATACCTTATTGGCCTATGTCTAATAGAGAAATCTTTAATTCTGTTACTTAGGTCTGGATAACCATACTAGCAAACATTAAGCCTACCTGTGTAGGTTAGAAATAAAAGCCTTAAACTAAAAACTATTCTGGCAGACCCTTTTGATGGTTATCAGGCATTCCTGTCTGAGAATCTCTTTCGCAGCCTCCAGTTTACTTATTTTTGGAAGTTACATTCAACTATTATTATCATTTAAAATACCCAGGAATAGCAGTTTTTAGGCTTTGACTGTCTTTGCTAAGTGTTTACGATGAAGCAAGTCAAACTGATTTTTGTTTCTATCTATTGTTAACAGTCAGTTGAGCTTTCCTGGGAGTCCTCGGGGAACTTTCAGCAGCTTCTCAGTACTGCTAGTGCCATTTGCACCAGGATGGGTCCAGTCCTTGCTTGACCATATGGCTTCCCTCGGAAGCATCAGGGATGTCTCCCTTTTCTGATGACCCTCCTCTTCACAGCAAATGCACTGATTGGCTTTCTGTACTCCACTGGTCCCATTAATCTCCCTGTTCAGGAGGTTATGTGGCCTAGGGTTGCAGAGCCCTTTGGAGAAGTCCCCTATTCCCTGACTCAGACTGACTCTGAGGGCAAGAGCCAAATATTGGTTTTCTTGGCCCTTTTAATTTAACTTTAATTTTAGAACTTAATCTTAAACATCCAGCAAATAAGTTTTAACAGTCTTATATTAAAAGTACTGGGCTTTAATGTCTATCTCTCTATCCTGTAGGTGATAACTCCTTATCTTAAATTAGCCCAGGTTGTGTGTTCTTAAATAAGTACCTCTGTAAAACAGCAACAAGCAATCCTTAGACCACCTATAAGCAAAGTACAAACTAAAATTAACTAGGGTAAAAGCATATTTAGTTTATGTAATAGCTACCTTGAATTCTGGCAGAGTTATACATTATAATCCCCTGATTGAGATCCTGATAATCATGACAAGAACTAGCTTTTGGACACAACTTTTAAATGTACTGAAATCTGGTCTGCTTCTTTCATAGTCGCTCTCACATGTAGTGAGACAGGACATAGAGCCTTATCTTAGGTAAGGCAGGGCTCTTTATAAATCTTAAGTACTATAGTTCTGAAGCTGATCTTTGTTTTTTAGACATAATTTTACAAAGCTTACATAAATTGTTGCTCAAGTTTACATGAACATTAGCTAACACATCACATCTAAAACATGAATTAAAGGTTGAAAACTTCTAACCACCCCACTTTTTTTATAGAAAAGTAACAAAGTACTTTTGTGTTGTACAATAAATATTTATTTATTTTTTATTGGTTGTTCAAAACTTCTATCTGTTTACCCAGTTTAAATTGAACCATTTGAATCACGTGAATCAAAGATATTTGGATCCATTGCTTTTTTTTTTTTTTGAGCGTTCTTTGTATATCTGCCAATTGTCATATAACTGCATGATATATGGACATACACACAGACATATGACATACAACACATAACACAAGTGTAGCACATACACAAGGACTTGTAGTTTGTTTGTTTGTTTGTTTGTTTTTTTAAATCTCCATTGCAATGTTTAACAACTCCACAGTTGATCAAAAAATAGAACTGATCAGAAAACATTATTGTCCATGAGCTCAAAAAATACAGAATCTAAGGAAAAAACAAGAGTCAAAATGACTGGCCAGTAATTAGTAAATACCATACAATTTACTTTTTGGTTTGGTCTTGTTTGAGTTCAGATAAAAGGACACTTTTAAGGAAGGGGGATCTATGGGGATGTAAACTTAAGAAATAAGCCTGTGAGAAGGGTATAGCATCCTTTTAAATGTTGGCAGTGCGGTCTTCCATCTCCAGACAAAGATAGTGAACCTGTATTGACTTAGAGGCTAAAATATTAATCTGTTCTTTAATAAATTGTACCAGCCTGTTTATAATGCAGGGTCCTATGGATATTATTAAGAGTAAACCCAACAAAGGGACTAATAGGGGAAGAAGGTAGGGTAAAAATCCATTAAGCCCAGTAAAGGGGATTTTCAAATTGTTCCCTTCGTCTCTTTTCTAAATCTTCTTGAAGCCGCTTAATTTTAGTCCGTACTATGCCTGATTTATTAGCGTAATAGCAGCATCGTTCCCCTAAGGCCAAGAAAATACCTCCCTGGTTAGCTGTCAGCAAATCTAAGCCTCGTCTGTTTTGAAGGAACACTTCTGCCAGGGAGTCTATTTGGTCCTGTATATCTTTAATGGTTCCTGATAGAGTTTGTACATCATCTATAAGCTGCTGAGATAGGCGAGGGTAAGAGTGTATAGCTGTGCCTAAGCCAGCTGTACCTGGGCCCACAGCAGCTGTTATCCCAAGGCTGGCAAGGAGTGGTAAGGCCTGTATTGCCCTCCTGTGTCTTTTGACTAAGGTGTCTAGGCTAGGAATGGGTAGAGGTTCATCTTCTGGGACAATAGTTATATCGGGGAGTAATAAGGCAAGAACACAGCCACCGGTCCAATTCGATGGAAGCCTGGGGAAGGCTGAGTTTCCTCCACACATAAAAACTTTGCCATTGGGGGGACAAAGAGATGGGGTGGGTGAGGAATAATTTTTTTACTGTTGAGCAATTTCCAAAGGAAGTAACTCCAACATCAATATCATAGGTATTATTTTGCATCACGCCTAAAAGACATAATGTAAATGTGCCTATAGGCTGTACTTTAAAAGGAAATCCAGGTTGGCCTGTATTATCAATGTCTATGATAGAATTAATAGGAACCGCCAAAGGCATGACTGCCCCTGTTGTCATGCAGAGCCAGCAATCACCAGCAACGGTGGGGTTGGAATTATTAAGCAAGGAGAAGGTAGTTCCCAAAATATCTAATGTATTGGTATCTAAATCTGGGAGCTGGGATTTAGGCAGCATTAAGGGATGATATGTGAGCTCAGGGATTTGTGGTTTCAAAAGTTTGATTATCTGAAGATGCTTGACAGCATCAGTGGGTCCTCCACCATCAGAGACCCCTGTAGGGGCCTTAATGGGCCAGCAGGAGGGTTTACCAACAGTGCCTTGGCATCCAGCTGACTGTAACTTGGTGTATATGCCTTCTCCTCCCCGGTCAAAGAGAACGGGAGTATAATGAATAGCGGTCCCCCCTGCTGCATGAGTTTTGGTTAGGGTGGCTTCAAAAAATTGTTCTCCTTGCTGGATATCACAAATTGAGGCTGACACATAACAAGAGACATGCATTGCCTGGGTATGCATACAAGTTGCAGAACAACTTTGGAGAGCTTTGCTCGTACTGGGGGGAATAATCTTTGGCTTGTTAACACATATCCATTTAGGCTGATGAAATCCTCCGAGTTTATGGTCAACCTCAGCATGGAGGTTAGTCAAGCAGTCAGCAGTCTGGGTCCAACTAGTGGGAGCCTGAGTCCAAAATTCTCCCCTGCATTTGCAGGGGGTGCCAAAAAGGTACTCCCTGATGTTGGAAGGTGGAGGGCCAAGGCCTCCGTGTACAAACCTGTTCAACAGAAGTGCCTTAAGCAGGATCCTCACACAGATTATTGACTGCATCTGAAAAAGAGGAAAATTTGTCCTCAGGGGAAGGGTCTCTGTCCCTGGGTGGAGGTAAGTCATTAGCCTGTTTAACCAGGCGTTCTGGTAACCATCTTGGGGCTGCTTGCTCTTGGTCCAAAACACAAGCTGAGCCTCGTCCCCAGATGAAGACAGGATCTGGGCCTTTCCATTTTTTTGTAAGGGGATCGCGCCACATCACAGGTGGATGAACAGAATTGGACGAGGGATGCCAGTGTCTATCTGCGGCCAAATGGCCTTCACTGTCTAGGGAAAGAAAATTAAGGGCAAATAATGCATGGTTAAGGCGATCCCTGGGAGTGGTAAATACAAGGGCAGAAGCCTTAAGGCAGGTTAACCAAGTCTTTAAGTTAAGGTGGGCACGTTCCACAATGCCTTGTCCCTGAGGGTTGTATGGAATTCCGGTAGTATGACAAATTTGGAAGGTGGCACAAAACTGTTTAAACTTGGCACTGGTATATGCAGGACCATTATCTGTTTTAATATGTATTGGTTTACCCATTATGGAAAAGGCTGAAACAAGATGAGAAAGGACATCTTTGGTAGCCTCTCCGGAATGTGGTGATGCGAAAATAAAGCTACTGAAGGTATCTATAGAAACGTGTATATATTTGGTTTTTCCAAATTCAGGAAAATGAGTGACATCCATTTGCCAAACCTGATTGGGCAGCAATCCTCGGGGGTTAACTCCCAAATGTTGAATGGGGAGGGAGACAGTGCAAGCAGGACATGCTTTTACTATTTCTCGTGCCTGCTGCCTGGTAATTTTACAAAGTAATCGAAGGCTCTGGGAATTTAGATGGTGAAGATTGTGTAACTCCGTGGCCTTTTGAACGGAGCCAACAAAAATTGGAAAGATGGAACGAGTTGCTGCATCAGCCTGGGCATTACCTTGTGTTAGAGGGCCGGGAAGATCAGTGGGCCCTGATGTGTCCTAAGAAAAATGGGTGTTGTCTGGCCTGAATTAGCTGCTGAAGCTGGTGAAACAGAAAGGCCGCATTGGAAGAAGCCTTAATGGCGGGTGAAATCTCCAGCAGGGGCACAGAGTGAGCAATGTGGGCACTGTCTGTATAAATATTAACAGGCTTATCGAAAAATGTTATAAAAACTTGTGTTATGGCAAACAATTCCACAAGCTGTACTGACTGATAGACAGTATCAAAGGTGGTAGGCTGGTTATTGACAACAAAGACCACACGGCTGTTACAGGAACCGTCTGTAAAGACAGTAAGGGCTTGGGGAATGGGAGCCTTTTGAGTAATTTTGGGAAAAATAAATGGATGTAATTGGGTAAAATGTAAAAGTGGGTCATTGGGGAGGTGGTTATCAATTGTTCGCAAAAAGCCTGACAGGGCGATACCCCATTCATCCCCTGTCTGCAGTAAAAATTGGGTTTGGTCCTTAGTATATGGAATTAAAATATTATCAGGGTCTTTGCCAAAATGTTGTCGAGAAAGCAAGCGACCTTTGATAATAATAGAAGCTACCTGAGCAGGATAAACAGTAATAACCTTGGAGGATGTGGTGGGTAAATGGACCCAAAGCTAGTGGCAGCCTTTAATTTTAAAATGTGGATCCCTCTGCCAAAATATTCCTGTGGGTGTATGAGGATTGTGTAAAATAACCAGAACCAGAGGAAGGTTATAGGAAATTTGTGTAACAAACTGTTGGGCAATGGCTTCTGTGACTTGGTTTAATGCCTGTCGTGCCTCGGGAGTAAGCTTTCGAGGGGAGGAGGGGTGGGAATCACCTCTCAAAATATCATTAAGGGGCAGAACTACACAAGTGGGTAATTTTAAATATGGTCTTAGCCATTGAACATCCTCCAGTAATTTTTGAAAATCATTAAGGGTGTGAAGATGGTCCACACGTAGTTGTATTTTAGGAATTTGGATCTGATTATCTTGAAGCTTAAGGCCCAAATAGGTATAAGGGTCTTGTGTTTGAACCTTATCAGGAGCTATCTGTAGTCCCAAGGTAGTGAGGGCTTTGTAAAGGTCCAAGTAACAATTATTAAGGTCATGGATATTAGGTCCACCAATTAACAAATCATCCATATAATGTAAAATATAAATTTGTGGCCATCGCTCTCTTACAGGGTCTACTGCTTGAGCCATGTATTTTTGGCAAGGACTAGTGCTGTTAGCCATACCTTGGGGAAGAACCTTCCATTGAAACCTCTGCATAGGGCCCTGAAAATTAATGCGAGGGAGACTAAAGGCAATATAGGGTCTATCCTCACGATGTAAAGGAATGGTAAAAAAGCAATCTTTTAAGTCAATAACCATCTTACAATAGTTTTTGGGAATAGCCACTGGTGTGGGAATGCCTGGCTGTAGTGCTCCCATCAGGCACAGAACTTTATTAACGGTATGTAAATCTTGTAAAAGAAGCCACTTGCCTGATTTTTTCTTGATAACAAAAATAGGAGTATTCCATGGTGAGGTTGAGGGCTCTACATGGCTGGCTGCCAGCTATTCCTGCATTAACATGGAGGCAGCCTCCAATTTTTCTTGGGTAAGGGGCCACTGATCCACCCACACAGGAGTCTGAGTCTCCCAAATAATCTTATCTGCATGGGGTACAGGAGGGTCAGGGACCGACACTAAAAATCCGAATACCCAAGTCCATATGTATCTGTTTTTTGTATGGGTTGTATGGGCTCAACCAGTCCTTGTCTTAGTCTCCCAAAGCCTGTACCAGGAACAAAATTCATACGAAGCATTTAATGAGTGGAATTGGGACTGACAAGAATAACTTCCATTTGACTCAAAATATCTCTGCCCCATAGGTTAACAGGGAGGTCAGGAACAACAAAAGGAGTGACAGTTCCCTTATTACCCTCTTTATCAGTCCAGCTAAGAGCCCTAGAGCTGACCAGAGGATTTTTTGACTGTCCTATCCCTTTAAGGTCAGTCAAGGATGGGGTGAGGGGCCACTCTGATGGCCAGTAGTTTTGAGAGATAATTGTGGCATCAGCCCCAGTATCTAGAATTCCTTGGAAGTCCTTTCCTTTAATAAGTAAGGTAAGGGTGGGTCTATTGTGAGAAATGGGCTGAACCCAATACACATCAGAGGAGCCCAGGGAGGCAGTCCCCTGCGGTAGGGTTTGGGCGGTGGAAGTGCCTCCTGAATCTAAGGGAAGGAGTATTAATTGTGCAAGTCTTGTTCCTGCTGGGATGGCCGCACCTCCATTAATAGCTATGGCCAGTATTTTTATTTCTCCAGTGAAATCATTATCAATAATACCAGGGAAGACCTGAACACCTTGTAAGGTAGTAGAGGCTCTTCCAAGAATAAGGGCACATGTATGAGATGGAGGGGGACCCATAATTCCAGTAGGTATTTTCTGGGGCCCTTGCATGGAGTCTAATATTGTATCAGTGGTGGCACAGAGGTCCAATCCAGGGCTGCCTGGGGTGGCTCGTTGGAGGGAGGCAATCATGGAGAAGGATTTTGAGGTAGGTTGGGAGTTTGGGAGGCAACAAACCTTATTGCACCTGGCCCCGCAGGGAGTTTCCCAAGAAGTGGGAAGAAGTAGGCTGTCCAAGGGCATTTGCCTTAGATCTACACTCACTGGCCCAGTGAGGACCTTTATCACATCTAGGGCAAAGGGTGGCTGGGGGCAGTTTAGCCCCAGTTTGAGGAGACGCTAGCCCTAGGCTTTGTTTGCCTGTTGGACACTCGCGTGCAAAATGGCCAGGCTGTTTACAAGTAAAGCATGTATGTGAGCCAGGATTGCGAAAGGCCTTGGTAAAGGCAGCACCTATGGCCAGACCCATAGCATGGGCTGCACCCACCCCGGCACAAAGTCTAATAAAGTCAGAAAGTTCCCCTTTATCCTTATGTGGTCGAAGAACATCCTGATATACCGGGTTGGTGTTTTCAAAGGCAAGATGTTTTACAAAGGGGCTTTCACTTTCGCTTGGTTTAAGCAGGCATTCCGCGGCTAGGTTAAGCCAGGCAACAAAGTCGCTATAAGAGATAGGTGATCGCCCCGCGGCTGGAGTCTGTGGCGCGCGCTGGGGAGCGGCAAGGTGCCGGAGCGGAGGTGCAGCGATACGGATTCGGGGGGCTCCCGCCAGTGGTACATTGGCAGTGCTTAGTGCTGAGTTCCGGCTTTGAGACAGAGGAGAGAAGCGGTCCAGCTTGGTTCCAGACAGTGGTCGGACCACGGAGGAGGACAGCAGCCACCATCTCGGAGAGATGATGTAATCATCGCCGTATTCTACTGATCTCAGCTCATTCAGCTACGGAACAGGTGATTTCAGGCTGGTATTTGCCTGCGTCTCGCAGACAGACTTCTTGCTCAGGCTCGGGACTGGGGAACTTGTGGAGAATACTCCTAGGGGCTCGTGCCTGGCAAGGCATGTGCCGGGCACTGAGCAGCTGGATTCTGGTTCCCGGGGCTAACTTGGCCCAGGGCGGAGGAAACTGTGGAGACTGCCGGTGGAGGCCAGCTCCAAGTGGAGCGTGCGCTGTGCTTGGGGCGACTGGGTTCTGACTCCCGGAACAGTTTTGGCCTGGGGCTGGGGAACCCGTGGGGGTCGCTCGTTGGAGCCAGCTCCCAGCGGAGAGTGCATTGGGATCGGAGAGGCGGGGTTCTGGCTACCGAAGCTGCTTTGGCCCAAGGCTGGGGAACCGGCAGTGACTGCTTCTCGGTCAGGGTCCTGCTGGGTACTGTGGGGGCAGGGGGGGCAGAGTGGAGCCGCCACCTGCACCCAGAGCAGGCCAAGTGACCCGCCGGCGTGGTATCATGACACCCCAAATGCAGCTGGGGCTGAAGAGAGTAGCCGCCACGCCTAGAATAGGTCCAGCAACCCCACGGCGCGGTAGCAAAGTAACCTCATTTGGAGTAGGGGCTGTGCAGAGCTGCGATCTGAGCATGCAGGGCAGGCAGACCTGCGACCCACTGGCAAGACAGGCCCGGTAGCCCGCCAGCGTGGTGGACATGTAGCACCGAGGCAGTCGCGTCACACTGGTTGGAGTGGGGATGGAGCAGGGCTGCCGCCCGGGTCCGGAGGAGGCCCAGCGACCAGTTGGAGAGGTAGTCAGGTACCCCCATTAGGAGTGGGGGCTGTGCAGAACCGCGACCCACCGGCCTAGAGGCCTGCCAGCATGGTAGACACGTCACACCAATTGGAGTGGGGACCCAGCAGAGCCGCCACCCACATCCGGATCAGGACCAACGACCCCAGGGCGTGGTAGTTCCGTCACCACAATTGGAGTGGGGGCAGAGCAGAGCCGCCACCCGCGCCCGCAGGGGGGGGCAGACCTGCGACCAACCAGTGTGGTAGACAGACCACCCTAATTAGAGGAGGAGCACGGCCACTACCCGCCCTGCAAGGGAGACTTCCCAACTATACAAGAGCAATATAAATAAATAGAGGGAAAATTTCTAAAACACAACAGTTGCACCAAGCAGAAAGAAACGCCAGCAGTATGAAAAGACAAGGAAAGAAAGGACCACAAGCAATGCAGGTCAACTCAACTTTAGAAGAGGTAATAGCTGCAACAGATGGAATGTCAGAAAAAGAGTTCAGGATATACATGCTTCAGATGATCTGGAGTCTCAAGGAAGACATGAGACAGCAAAATCAGACAAATGAAAGATCACATTGACAAACAAATCCAGGAAGTAAAAGATCAATTTCACAGGGAGATAGAGGTAATAAAAAATAAACAAATAGAAATGCTAGAAATGCAGGAAGTAATAAACCAACTTAAAAACTCAATTGAGAGTACTACCAGCAGAGTACATCACTTAGAAGAGAGAACATCAGACAATGAAGACAAAGTATTTCAACTGGAAAAGAACATAGACAGCTCAGCAAGTCTGCTAAGAAACCATGAGCAGAACATCCAAGAATTATGGAACAATATTAAAAGACCAAACTTAAGAGTCATTGGGATACAGGAAGGCACAGAGCTCCATACCAAAGGAATAAAAAAATCTATTCAGTGAAATAATAAGAGAAAACTTCCCGGACTTGAAGAATGAGACAGAATCCCAAATCCTAGAAGCCTACAGGACGCCGAATGTGCAAAATCATAAGAGATCCACACCTAGACACATTATAATGAAGATGTCCAACATACAGAATAAGGAGAGAATTTTAAAAGCTACAAGAGAAAGGAAGCAGATTACATTTAGGGGTAAACCAATCAGGATAACAGCTGATCTCTCAACACAGACTCTGAAAGCTAGAAGATCCTGGAATAACATATTTCAAACACTGAAAGAAAATGGGTTCCAACCAAGAATCGTGTATCCGGCGAAATTAAGCTTCAGGATAGAAGATGAAATTCAAACCTTCCACGATAAACAAAAGTTAAAAGAATTTGCAGCTAGAAAACCATCTCTTCAAAAAATCCTTGGCAAAACATTACAGGAAGAGGAAAAGGAAAATAACATTGAAAACCAACAATGGGAGGTAGGACAGTAAAGGGGGGAAAGTAATCAAAGAGGAAAACAAATCAGGTTTAGTAACATTAATAAACAAATATGGCTAGAAGAACAAACCATATCTCAATAATAACCCTAAATGTTAATGGCTCAAACTCACCAATTAAGAGACACAGGCTAGTAGAATGGATCACAAAACAAGATCCAACAATATGCTGCCTACAGGAGACGCATCTGATAGGAAAAAATATTCATACACTGAAGGTGAAAGGTTGGGAAAAATCATACCACTCATAGGGACTGCGGAAACAAGCAGGAGTGTCCATACTCATATCTAATAAAATAGATTTCAAGCCAAAGTTAATCAAAAGGGATAAAGAAGGGCACTTCATACTGCTCAAGGGAACCATACACCAACAAGACATAACAATCATAAATATATATGCCCCAAATAATGTTGCAGCTATGTTCATCAAGCAAACTCTTCTCAAGTTCAAGAGTCTAATAGACCACCATACGATAATTATGGGAGACTTCAACACACCTCTCTTACCACTGGACAGATCTTCCAAAGAAAAGTTAAATAAGGAAACTATAGAACTCAAAAACACAATTTACAACCTAGACTTAATCCACATATATAGACTGTACCACCCAACATCAAGTAGCTACACTTTTTTCTCAGCAGCACATGGAACCTTCTCAAAAATAGACCATATATTATGTCACAGGGCAACTCTTAGACAATATAAAGGAGTAGAGATAATACCATGCATCTTATCTGATCATTATGGAATGAAACTGAAAATCAATGTAAAAGAAGGAAGGAAAAAATCAAGCATCAATTGGAGAATGAACAATAGGTTACTGAATAATCAATGGGTTTTAGAAGACATCAAGGAGGAAATTAAAAACTTCTTAGAGTTAAATGAAAACACAGACACAACATATCGGAATCTATGCGACACATTGAAAGCAGTTCTAAGAGGAAAATTCATTGCTTGGAGTTCATTCCTCAAAAAAAGAAAAAACCAACAAATAAATGATCTCATACTTCATCTCAAAATCCTAGAAAAATATGTCAATCAATGGAAGGGTAACTGATGTGATACAGCAATCTGTATACGGGAAAAAATTGGGAGTCATAACTCATTTGAATCAAACTGTGAAATATGATGTATGAGGAACTATGTAATGTTTTGAACGACCAACAATAAAAAAAAAAAAGAAGAGCAAAACAACATCAAAAGTAGAAGGCAAGAAATAATTAAAATCAGAGCTAAAATTAATGAAATCAAAACAAAAGAAACAATTGAAAAAATTGACAAAACTAAAAGTTGGTTCTTTGAAAAAATACATAAAATTGACAGACCCTTAGCCATGCTAACGAAGAGAAGAAGAGTGAGAACCCAAATTAATAGCATACGGGATGAAAAAGGCAATATCACAACAGACACTTCAAAAATACAGAAGATAATCAGAAATTATTTTGAATCCTTATACTCCAATAAAATAGAAGATAGTGAAGGCATAGATAAATTTCTAAAGTCTTATGATCTGCCCAGATTGAGTCAGGAGGTTATAGACAACCTAAACAGTCCAATAACAATAGAGGAAATAGAAGAAACAATCAAAAGACTACCAACTAAGAAAAGCCCAGGACCGGATGGGTATACAGCAGAGTTTTACAAAACCTTTAAAGAGGAACTAACACCAACACTTTTCAAGCTATTTCAGGAAATAGAAAAAGAGGGAGAACTTCCAAATACATTCTACGAGGCCAAAATCACCCTGATTCCTAAACCAGATAAAGACACTTCAAAGAAAGAAAACTACAGACCAATATCTCTAATGACCCTAGACGCAAAAATCCTCAATAAAATTCTGGTGAATCGGATTCAAATACATATCAAAAAAATTATACACCATGATCAAGTAGGATTCATCCCTGGGATGCAAGGCTGGTTCAATATACGGAAATCAATAAATGTTATTCACCACATCAATAGACTTCAAAATAAGAACCATATGATCATCTCGATAGATGCAGAAAAAGCATTCAACAAAGTACAGCATCCCTTTATGTTCAAAACTCTAGAAAAAATAGGGATAACTGGATCATACGTCAACATTGTAAAAGCAATCTATGATAAGCCACAGGCCAGCATCATTCTGAATGGAGAAAAATTGAAGGCATTCCCTCTAAGATCTGGTACAAGACAGGGATGCCCTCTCTCACCACTTCTGTTCAACATAGTTCTCGAAACACTGGCCAGAGCAATTAGACAGACGAAAGAAATTAAAGGCATAAAAATAGGAAAAGAAGAACTTAAATTATCACTATTTGCAGATGATATGATTCTATACCTAGCAGACCAAAAAGGGTCTACAGAGAAGCTATTAGAGCTAATAAATGAATTCAGCAAAGTGGCAGGATATAAGATCAACACGCATAAATCAAAGGCATTCCTGTATATCAGTGACAAATCCTCTGAAACGGAAATGAGGACAACTACTCCATTCACAATATCCCCCAAAAAAATAAAATACTTGGGAATCAACCTAACAAAAGAGGTGAAAGACTTATACAATGAAAACTACAGAACCCTAAAGAGAGAAATTGAAGAAGACCTTAGAAGATGGAAAAATATACCCTGTTCATGGATAGGCAGAACTAACATCATCAAAATGGCGATATTACCAAAAGTTCTCTATAAGTTCAATGCAATGCCAATCAAAGTCCCAACAGCATTTCTTGTAGAAATAGATAAAAGAATCATGAAATTCATATGGAATAATAAAAGACCCAGAATAGCAAAAACAATACTAAGCAGGAAGTGTGAATCAGGCGGTATAGTGATACCAGACTTCAAACTATACTACAGAACAATAGTAACAAAAACAGCATGGTACTGGTACCAAAACAGACGGGTGGACCAATGGTACAGAATAGAGGACACAGTAACCAATCCACAAAACTACAACTATCTTATATTTGACAAAGGGGCTAAAAGCATGCAATGGAGGAAGGATAGCATCTTCAACAAATGGTGCTGGGAAAACTGGAAATCCATTTGCATCAAAATGAATCTGAATCCCTATCTCTCACCATGCACAAAAGTGAACTCAAAATGGATCAAGGAGCTTGATATTAAATCAGAGACACGGCATCTGATAGAAGAAAAAGTTGGTTATGATCTACATACTGTGGGGTCGGGCTCCAAATTCCTCAATAGGACACCCATAGCACAAGAGTTACTAACTAGAATCAACAAATGGGACTTACTCAAACTAAAAAGTTTTTTCTCAGCAAAAGAAACAATAAGAGAGCTAAATAGGGAGCCTACACCCTGGGAACAAATCTTTACTCCACACACTTCAGATAGAGCCCTAATATCCAGAGTATACAAAGAACTCAAAAAATTGGACAATAAGATAACAAATAACCCAATCAATAAATGGGCCAAGGACCTGAACAGACACTTCTCAGAGGAGGACATACAATCAATCAATAAGTACATGAAAAAATGCTCACCATCTCTAGCAGTCAGAGAAATGCAAATCAAAACTACCCTAAGATACCATCTCACTCCAGTAAGATTGGCAGCCATTATGAAGTCAAACAACAACAAGTGCTGGAGAGGATGTGGGGAAAAGGGCACTCTTGTTCATTGTTGGTGGGACTGCAAATTGGTGCAGCCAATTTGGAAAGCCGTATGGAGATTTCTTGGAAATCTGGGAATGGAAGCACCATTTGACCCAGCTATTCCCCTTCTCAGTCTATTCCCTAAAGACCTAATAAGAGCATGCTACAGGGACACTGCTACATCGATGTTCATAGCAGCACAATTTACCATAGCAAGATTGTGGAACCAACGTAGATGCCCTTCAATAGATGAATGGATAAAAAAATGTGGCATTTATACACAATGGAGTATTACTCTGCATTAAAAAATGACAAAATCATAGAATTTGGAGGGAAATGGATGGCATTAGAGCAGATTATGCTAAGTGAAGCTAGTCAATCTTCAAAAAACAAATGCCAAATGACTCCTTTGATATAAGGGGAGTAAACAAGGACAGGGTAGGGACGAAGAGCTTGAGAAGAAGATTAACATTAAACAGGGATGAGGGGTGGGAGGGAATGGGAGTGAGAATGGAAATCGCATGGAAATGGAAGGCAATCCTCAGGGTTATACAAAATTACATATAAGAGGAAAGGAGGGGTAAGACAAGATAATACAAGTGGAAAAAATGATTTACAGTAGAAGGGGTAGAGAGAGAAAAGGGGAGGGAGGGGAGGGGAGGGGAGGGGAGGGGGATAGTTGAGAATAGGATAGACAGAAGAATACATCAGACACTAGAAAGGTAATATGTTAATTAATGGAAGGGTAACTGATGTGATACAGCAATCTGTATACGGGGTAAAATTGGGAGTTCATAACCCACTTGAATCAAACTGTGAAATATGATGTATTAAGAACTATGTAATGTTTTGAACGACCAACAATAAAAAAAAAAAAAAAGTCGCTATAAGACTCGTCAGGCCCTTGTCGAATTTTTGCTAGGGAAGTGGTAGCCGAGCCCTTTTGAGGGAGGTGTCTCCAAGCATGTAAGCCAGCCATCTGAATCTGTGCCAGAAATACAGCAGGGAAACGCTCCTGTTTAGGGTTAGTGTCAAAAGGCGCATTGCCCACTAGCTTAACATAAGTCCAGGATTTAGAGGAGCCATAATTAAATTCTTTTGAGCAATTTCCCAACAGTGCTCTATGAAATCTGCATTCCATAACAAGAAGTCTCCAGCACTGAGGGTAGCTCGGGCTAAAAATTTCCAATCATTAGGAGTAAGCCATTGTGCGCTGTGACTCTCTAGTAAAGCCAATGTGTAAGGCGCAGTGGGTCCATAGTGAGCACAAGCCTTTTTAAGTTTTTCAAGAAAGCCCAGGCTTAATTTTTTATAAGCACTCTGGGTTCCTAACTGCCTAGGGGTGAACTCCTCATCTTCTGAGTCTTGATCTTCCTCTTGCCCTCCCCGCCTTCATCCCCTTGATTCCTCCTCTTCCTCCTCTAGATCTGTTTCCTCAGCTTTCACCTCTTTGTCCTCAGCATGGGCGGGCCTATCTGTCTGACTGCGGGTGACTGGGAAGGTGAGAACAGGCCATGGCGGGGGCTTAGGCTTTGTATTAGACCGCCTTGGGACAGCTGGGGTTGACTCCGTTCCTAAAGCTAATGATCGGAGCTCAGAGTCAAGAGATCTTAATTCTTTTAAAAGTTCGATCTGTTCTGGTCTATGTTGGAGAGACTCTCAAAAGGGAGCCAGGTCTGGCAGGGGAAGTGGAGAAAAAATATCTGAGAGGCCAGTTGGCCCCTGAAGGGCCGGAGCACAAAAGGCAGGAGGGATATAGGAGGGAGGTGGATGTGTGAGTCCTATAGACTGTGGCAGGGTCCTGAGAGGTGGCAGGTCTTCTGAATGGTAGCGAACTGCTTCCATCTGCAAGGTAGCCTCCTCTCCAGGGGTCAATGTGTCTCCAGGATTTAAAACTGGATAAAGGTGGTTGGTAACCTTTGGAGCCTTATTTATTAGGGTGGGGTTTTGAGTGGGACCAGGAAGGTTCCCAGAGTCCTGGGGAGACTGAGAAGGGTCTGTGTCTATACTAACTGAAGGGCATGCCGAGAGGGGACGAGAGGTCTTTTGCATAGCCTCTTCCCCAATCCTGACAAGTTTTAAGGTACCATTATCAAAGGGTGAACTTTTAAGAAGTTCACTAATTAAGTTCCAGTAAGAAAAGGTGGGAACAGGCAACTTTTCTGGGCCAAAGGATTCATAATAATCTTTTAAACAGTCTCCTACTCTAACCCATCTTTTACCATCAATGGTCCCTTCAAGGGGAAACCATGGACACAATTCTCCTATGTATGAAAAGAATAATTTTAAGTCCTTTTTCTTAACACGTGCCCCCCATGTCTTGAGGGCCTCCTTGAGGCCTGACAAAAACAACTCATGTGATGAAACTGCTTGTCCCATGGTGTATCACTCACCTTGCATCGTCCTCGCTCTCCTCCAGGATCTGTCTCTTGGTCATGTCTGCTGAGGCAATCACACTCTCCCGCTTGGAAACGTCTTCCCAGAGGACAGCGTTCCCCCTCAGTCAATGGCTCGAGTCCCACACTGGGCGCCAAATGCCCCGTCCGGCAGGACACATCAATGTGGGCAGCGAACCTAGATGGGGAGGAATGAAGGGACAAGAGACACGAAAGGTGACAGCAAGACAAAAGTTCTGATCAAGCTGCAAACTTTTATTGTTCACAGAGGGGTATTTATGGGCTGGGAATGGGGGAGCTCTCTTATTGGCAGTTGCTGGATGTCTTCACAAGGTGAGATAGCGCAGGATGTCTCAGGAAGACAGATGGCCAGAGGATGTCTCACGGAGATGGATGGCTGCAGGGTGTCTCCCAGGCAAGATGTCTCACAGGGGGCTATTTCTTGTAACTGTCAGGCTATTCTTTGAAGGAGAACTCCCTTTTGATCCCTGGCAGCTAGCCCTATCTCTAAACTTATGCCTAACCCTAACACTCTCCCTAAACCTAATACTAACACTAACACTAAAGGTAACCTTAAACTTAGCCCTAACCCTAACACTAACCCTAACCCTAACAGTAACATGAACCCTAACCCTAATCCTAACACTAATGTTAACCCTAAACCTTACATTAACCCTAAACCTAATCATTTCCCTAACCTTAACCCTAAAACTAACCCTAACCATAACCCTAAACCTACACCTAACAGGAACACTAATCCTAACCTTATCTATAACCGTAACACTAACCCTAACCTTTATAATAATCCCAAACCTAACATAACCCTAACCCTAACACTATCCCTAACCCTATCACTAACCCTAATCCTTTCAGTAACACTAACCCTAAACCTAACACTTACTCCAACCCTAATGCTAATACTAACCCTCAACCTAAATCAAACACTAACCTAAACACTAACCCAAACCCCAAACCCTAACAGTAATTCTAACAGTAACAATAACCCAAGCACTAACTGTCAACCTACAACTAACACCAAAATTAACCCTAACTGTAACTCTAAGGAAACTTAAATCTAACCCTAACCGTAACACTAAACTAACCCACACAATAACCCTAACCCTGTCACAAACCCTAACCCTAAAGCTAACTCTAATACAAACCCTAAGCAAATCATAACCCTAACCCTAACCTACCTTTAACCCTAACCCTTACCTAACCCTAACCCTAACCATAACACTAAGCCTTATCCTAACCCTAACTCTAACCCTAACCCCAACGTTAACCCTATAACTAACCCTTACCCTAAACCTAACACTAATACAAACCCTAAACATAACCCTATGCCTAACCTTAAATCTAACTCTAATCTTAACCGTAACCCTAATGAAAACCTTAACCCTAAAACTAACACAAATCCTAAGCCTAAACCTAACAGTAACCCTAACACTAACCCTAAACTCAACCCTAATGCTAACTCTAAAACTAACCTTAACCCTATCCTGAACCCTAACCCTAAACTTAATCCTATCACAAAACTAACCCTAACCCTAACACTAACCATAACCCTAACCATAACCCTAATACTGACCCTAAACATAAACCTAAACTTAACTGTCACCCTAACCCTAACCCAAACCCTAACCATACCAAAAAACCTAACACTAAACCTAACACTAACCCTAAACCTAAGAATAACCCTAACCCTAACACTAATTCTAACCCAAAGCCAAACCCTAACCCTAACAGTATACTTAATCCTAATGCTAACCCTAACACTAACACCAACCCTAAAGCTTACCGTAACCCTAACGTTAGCCCTAAACCTAACAATAACCCTAACATTAAACCTAACACTACTCATAACAAAAACACAAAAACTAAGTGTAACCTACACACTATCACTAACCCTAAACCTAACTCTAATTCTAACACTAACTATAACACTAACCCTATACCTAACCCTAATGCTAACCTTAAGATTAACCCTAAACCTAACCCTAACCCTAAAAATAATCAAAACACCAATCCTAAACATACAACCAACACTAACCCTAACACTAACCCTAAATTTTACACTACTCCTAACCCTAACCTTAACCCTAACACTAATCCTAACCTTATCCCTAACACTAATGGTAATCCTAATCATAACCCTAACTCTAACCCTAACCCAATCACAAAACCTAACTTTTTCCATAACAGTAACACTAACCTTAACCCTAACACTACCACTAAACCTAAGACAACAAATAAACCCTAAACCTAAAACTAACCATAATCCTAAAGCTAAACCTAACCCTAATCCTAACCATAACCCTAACACTAACCCTAAACCTAACCCTAACCCTAACACAAACCCTAACTTAAACCTAATACTAACCCTGTCCCTAACCCTAACCCTAACACAAATCCTAATCTAAACCTAACCTTAATTAACCCTAACACTCAACCAATTTTAACCCTAAATCTAACTTTAACCCTAATCCTAAACTTAACACTAACCCTCAACCTAACTATAACCCTATCCCAAACACTAACGCTAACCGTAACTTTAACCCTAACCATAACACTAACCCAAATCACACCCCTTAACCTAAACCTAATCTAAAGAGTAACCCTAACCCTAACATTAAATCTAACCCTAACAAAACACTAAACCAAACAGTAACCCTAACCCTAGGCCTAACCCTATCCCTAACACTTACTGAAACACTAAACCTAATTGTAACCCCACACTAACACTCACACTAAACCTCACCATAAACCTAACCCTAACCCTAACACTAATTCTAACCCTGACCCTAACACTAACCCTAAACCTATCTCTAACCCAAACCCAAACACTAATTCTAACCCTAACAATAACCCTAACGGTAACAATAACCCTAAACCTAAACCTAACCCTAACATGAAACCTAACCCTAACCCTAACCCTAACCATAACACTAACACCCCAACAATAACTCTAACACAAAACTTAACATTAACCCTAACCTTAACCAAACACAAATCCTAACCCAAATCATAACCCTTACCCTAAACTAACCCTAATCATTAACTTTACCTAATCCTAATCCTAACACTAACCCTCACACAAACCCTAACTTTAACCCTAACCCTAACACTAACCCTAACCCCAAACATAACTCTATAACTAAAATTAACCATAACCCTAAGCCTAACACTAAACCTTAACCTAAACCAAACCATACGAGGACCCTGACACTAATAAAACACCTTCCTCTAAATGTCACCCTTACACTAAACCTAACCCTTACACTAGACCTAGCCATAACCTAATCATAAAACTACCACTTACTTTGAACCTAGACCTGACATTAGATCTAGACATAATTTTAGACCTAGCCCTAACACATACCCTCATGCTGGCACTAAACCTAGCCTTAATCCTAACCCGAACCCTAACCGTAGACCTAAATCAAATTCTACCCCAAACCCTAGCTCTAAACCTAGGTATAAACCCATACCTTCCCCTAAATCTAACCCTAACCCTAACACAAACACTAACCATAACACTAGCCCTAACCCCAGGCCTAACCCTAAATTTAACCCTAGCACTAATCCTAGCCCTAATTTAGCCCTAAACCTAAACCTATCCCTAACCCTTGCCCAAATAATAACTCTAACTTAACCAAAGTCTTCTTTCTAGTTCTTACCCTATTTGTTACCGTAAATCTAACACTAGCCCTAAACTTAATCCTAATGCAGGCACAAGCCCTAAACCTACATCTAACTATAACAATAAATCTAAGCCTAAAGCTCATCCTACCACTAGCCCTAACACTATCACTAATCCTAAAACTAACCCTAACCCTAGCCCTACTTCTAAAACAAAACTGAGCCATAGCCCTAACCTAGCCATAGCCTAACGGTAATGCTAGACCTGACATTAGACCTATCCCTAATTCTTACTCTAACCCTAACACAAAACCTAACCCTACACCTAGCCTTAACCCTAGCCCAAATTCGAGTTGTATCCCTAACCCTTATCAGTAACACTGATCTTGACTCTCACCCTAACACTAACCTTGTCTCTAATCATCTCGCTAAACCTAAACCCATCTAAACACTAGACCTTGATCTTGTCCTAGACCTAATACTATCTCTAAAATTAACTTTAATCTTAACTCTAGTTCTTACAATAGCCATAGTCCTACCTTTTCCCTAACCTAAACCAAAACCTAGCCCTAATCTGATCCCTAACCCTAGCTATAACCCTATTCTTAACCATAGCCCTATCACTTAACCTAAACCTTAACCAAAAATTAAACCTTGAATTACCTTGAACCATGGCCATAATCCTAACCAAAACCCTAGGTAACAAATAATCTTATTTATTACCCTAACCATAACCCTAACCGAAATTTAACCCTAGGCCTAACACTAACCATAGCTCTAACATAACAATAACCCTATGCCTAATTGTAGCTCTAATCCTTTCCATTACCCCAACCATTACCCTAACTGAATTCTATCCTTAGGTCTAAACTTAACACTATCCCTAATCCTAAGGTTGTCAATTACCCTAAACCTAAACTGAACCCTAAACCTAACCATATCCATTATGCTAACCCTAACACTAACCCTAATGCTAATTTGAGCCCTAACCCTGAATCTTAACCTAACACAAACCCAAACTCTGATTCCAACCCTAATATTACCTTAGCTGCAAATCTGACCCTATCACTCAACCTAACCCTTACAATAGATATGGCTATAAACATAACCCTAAAAAAATACCTAACCATAACCCTAGACCTGACATTAGCCCTAGCCGTAATCCTAGCCCTAACCCTAACACAAATCCTAGCCCTAATCCTAACACTAAGCCTAGCCTTAATCCTAACCGTAACCTTAACCCTATCCCTATCCCTAATTTTATCCCTTGACGTAGCCCAAAACATAGCTGTAACATCATACCTTACCCTAATCATAGCACTAAACCTAGGCCTAAACCTAACACTAACATTAGAACTAATCCTAGCCCTAATTTAGCCCTAACCCTAAACCTAACCCTATCCCTTGCTCTAAGAATAACTCTTTCACACTAGCCCTATCCCTAGTTCTAAACCGATCCTTACCTTAACCCAATATCTAGCCCTATCCCTAGCCCCAACCTTAGCCCTAAACACTGCCCTGCCATAAAACGTGAATATAACACTAACCTTAAGCCTAAATCTCACCCTGACCCTAATACTGATGGAAACTAGCCCTAACCATAATCTAACCCTAAAACAAAAATGAGCCATCAACCTAACCCTAAACATTAACCCAAACCAAACACTAACCCTACACCTATCCCTAAACCTTGCCATAATTTGATTGCAAAACCTAACCCTAGAAGGAACTCTGACCCTGACTCAGATCCTAACACTAACACTAGCTGTATACATTGCCCTAACACTAACCCTAGAACTAGCCCTAATCAGAAACCAAGTTTTTTCATTAGCCATAGCCCTAAAGCTAACACAAATCCTAGCACTAATCCAAGCTCTAAACCTAGGTTTAACCCTAAGACTACCCCTAACACTAACCATAGCCCTAAAGCTATCCCTAAACCTAATGCGACCACTAAACCCATCCCTTTCCCTAAGACAAACCCTCACCCTAATATTACCTGGTCCTAACCCTAATCCTTAGCCTACCCCAATCCCCAACTCTATTACTAATACTAAACCTAGCCTTCATTCTAGTTGTAACACTGACCCTACTCCTGACTCTTATTCTGACTCTAACACTAACCCTAGAACTAAACCTCCCACTAACAATAAACTGGACCCTACCCCTACCCCTACCTTTACCAGTAAACCTGTACTTAAACCTAACAGTAAAACTAGCACTAGACCCAACCTAATCCTAAATATTGTCATAAATCTATCCCTAGTCCTAAAGAAAAACTTTGCACTAGCCCTAAAAGTAACCCTTAACCTAACCTAAAGACTAATCCTATCCCTAGACCCAACACTAGTCCTAATTCTGGCCCTAACTCTAACCCTAACCCTAAACCTAACCAAAAGACCTAATGGCAGCCATAAATGCCACACAAACCTAGCCTTACCCTAGCCCTTAACCTATTCCTAATCGTTACCCTGACTGTAACCCTAGCCCTGACTCTAAACCTAACCATCATCCTAGCCCTAACCCTAGCTCATATCCTAACATTTACCCTAATCCTAACCCTGAAACTAACCCTAGGCCTAAACCTAACCCTAGCTCTTATCCTAACCTTAACCCTAGACCTAACTTTAGCTCTAACCCTATCCATTAACCTAAAGATAAGCCTAACTCAAATGCTAACCATAGAACTAATGCTAATCATATTGCTAACACTAACTCTATCCATTACTCTTAAACTTAATTTGAACCCTAAACCTAACACTATCCATTACCCTAATTCTAACCCTAACCCTAATGCCAATTCAACACTTAACCCTAAGCTTTAAACTCAACCAAAGCCTATCCGACTCTGACCCTAATAATATGCCTAGCTCTAAACCTGCCCTTACCGTAAACGTAATCCTTACACTAGACCTAGCCATAACCTAACCCTAAAACTATTCCTAACCAAAAGCATAGACCTGACTTTAGCCCTATCCCTATCCTTATCCCTAGCCCTAACACAAACCCTCAAACGTAGCCCTAAAGCTAGCCTTAATCATAACCCGAACTCTAACCTAGCCCTAACCCTAATTCTACTCTCGCCCTATCCCTAAACCTAGATATAACCCCATCCTTTCCCCAAACCTAACCCTATCTCTAACACTAACACTAACCCTAACCCTAGCTCTAACCCTAACACTAACTCTAGCGCTAATCCTAGCCCTAATTTAGCCCTAAATTTAAACCCAAACCTAACCCTAGCACTAAGAATAACTCTAACTTTCGCCCTAGCCCTATCTCTCGTTCTAACCCTATCCATTATCATAACCATAACACTACGCTAACTTTAGCCCTAACAATAGTCATAGCCCTAAACCTATATCTAACCATAATAGTTAATATAAGATTTAACCTCACCTTACTACTAGCCCTAACACTACATTTGACCCTAATCCCAAAACTGGCCTTAACCCTAGCCCTAGCTCTAAAACAAAACTGAGCCATAGCCCTATCCTTAAACCTAGCCTAACCTTAACCTGAGACCTTATATTATCCCTATCCCTAGACATAATCCTAGTTCTAAGCCCAGATTTAATCCTAAACCAAATTTTAACCCTAGCTCTAACCCTAATTTTATCCCTTGTCCTAGAACTAAACATAGCTGTAACATCATACCTTACCCTAAACCTAATACTAACCCTAAACCTAGCCCTAAACCTTGGCCTAAATCTAACACTAACCATATCATTATTCCTAGCCCTAATTTACCCTAACAGTAAACCTAACCCTATCGCTATCCCTAAGACTTAACTGTAACTCTCGCCTTAGCCCTATCCCTAGTTCTAAACCTATCCCTTACCATAACCCAAAGCTAGCCCTATTTTTAGCCCCAAACTTAGTCCTAACCTTTGCCCAAGGCTTAAACCTGGATCTAAATCAAAAATTTAATATAAGCCTCACCCTAACACTAGCCCTAGCCCTAATGCTAATTGGAAAACTGCCCTAAATCTACCCTACCCTAAAACAAAACCGAGCAATAACCCTAACCCTTAACCTAAACCAAACCCTAAAGCTACACCTAGTCCCAAACCTAGCACTAAATTAAGTCCTAACTCTAACCCTAGAAATAACCCTGACACTAACTCGGCCCCTAACACTAACCCTAGCTCTAAACATTGCCCTAACACTAACCCTAGAACTAACCCAAAACAGAAACCTAGTTCTTTCATTAGCCACAGCCCTAATGATAACACAAATCCTAGGTGGAATCCGAGACCTAACCCTATTTTTTAACTCTAATCCTAACCCTAACCCTAACCCTAGCCCTGAACCTAACCCTAACCCTAACCCTACCTTAAAACCTATCTCTTTCCCTAATCAAACCCTAACCCTAATGCTACCATAGTCCTAAAATTAATCATTTGCCTACCCCAAACCCTAACTCTATTTCTAGTCTTATTCTAGCTCTCATTCTAGCTCTAAACCTAATCCTAACCCTGACCCTTATACTGACCCTAACACTAAACCTAAGTCTAAACCTGATCCTAACCCTAAACCGAAACCTAACACTTCCCATACTGGTAAACCTATACTTAAACCTTACATTAACACTAGCACTAGACAAAACCTAATCCTAAATATAGGCATAAATCTAGCTCTATTCCTAAACAAAAACCTAGCACTTACCCTAACAATAACTGTTAACCTAATTTAAAGACTAACCCTATCCCTAGACCCAACGCTAGTTGTAATTCTGGCACTCACCCTAAACCTAACCCTATACTGAACAGTGACCCTTAACCCTAAACAAACTCCAGCTCTAAACCTTATCCTAACCCAAAATCTCACCCTAACACTAGACATATCCATAACCCTGACCCAAAAAATAGCCATAAACATATTCTTAGCTGTTATATTTCCCATAGCCCTAATGTTAGCCCTAAACCTCACACAAAACCTAGCCCTTATCCTAGCCCTAAACCTAGCCCTAATAGTAACCCTAAACATAATCCTAGACCTAAGCCTAATCCTACACTCGCCTTAGCCCTAAACCTAGCTCAAACTCCAACACTTACCCTAAATATAACCCTAACCCTAACCCTAGCCCTGACTCTAACCCTAACCCTCGCCCAAGACCTAACCCTAGCTCAAATGCTAATACTTACACTAAAACTATGCCTGACACTAACCCTAGGCGTAACCCTAACCCTAGCCCTGATTGTAACCTTATCCCTAGCCCTAACCTTAGCTCTGACACTATCCATTACACTAAAGATGAGCCTAACTCATATGCTAGCCCTAGGCATAACGCTAACCCTATCGGTAACACTAGCCCTATCATTTACTCTAAATCTAACCTGAACCCTAAACGGAACCCTATCCATTACCCTGTCCATAACCCTAACCCTAAAGCTAATTCAATTCTTAACCCTAAAACTTGACCTAAACCAAACCCTACCCAGACCCTGACCCTAAAAATACACCTAGCTTTAAATCTGACCCTTACATAAACCTAGCCCTTACACAAGACCTAGCTGTAACCTGAACCTAAAACTAACACTAACCATAAATCTAGACTTGACATTAGCCCTATCACTTATCCTAGCCCTAGCCCTAAAACAAACCCTCATCCTAGTACTAAACATAGCCTTAATCCTAACCCTAGCTCTAACCCTAATTCTAACCTTCACCCTAGCCCTAAACTTAGCTATAACTCCATCCCTTCCCCCAACCCAAACTCTAACCATAGGCCTAACCATAACACAAACCCTAGCCCAAAATCTAGCCTTAATTTAGCCCTAACCCTAAAGCTAACCCTAACCCTAGCCCTAAGACTAACTCTTACTCTCGCCCTAGCCCTATTTCTAACTCTATCCATTAATAACCCTAACACTAGCCCTAACTTACGCCCTAAACATAGACATAGGCCTATACCTAGATCTAACCTAGATCTCAGCATAACAATAAATCAAAACCTAAACCTCACCATACCACTAGTGCTAACACTATCAAAAATCACTAGCCCTAGGTGTAAAACAAAACTGTGAAAATGCCCTAACGCTAACCCTGACCAAACCATAATCCTAGACTTGACATTAGACCAATCCCTTATTCTTACCCTAACCCTTACACAAAACATAACCCTACACCTAGCCTTAAACCTAGCCCTTTTTCGAGTCTATCCCTAACTCTGATCAGTAACACTGATCCTGCCTCTGACAGTAACACTAACTCTATCTCTAATCATCACCCTAAATCTAAGCCTAATCTACACACTAGATTTAGATATAATGCTAAACCTAACACTAGTCCTAATCATAACCCTAGTTCTAACACTAGCCCTAGTCCTAAACAGCTCTAGACTAACTCAAAACCTAGACCTAATCAGAGCACTAACCCTACCTTTAACCCTAGCTCTAACCCTAACCCTGGCCCTAATACTTAACCATAAACTTAAACCTTGTCCTAACCCGAAATCTAACCCAAACCATAGCCCTAATCCTAACCATAATCCGAGCCCTATCCCTAGCTCTAATCTTATCCATTTCCCTAAGCATAACCTTAACAAATTCAAACCCTAGACCTAACCATAACCACAGCACTAACCTAACCATAACCCTAGTCCTAACTGTAGCTCTAATCCAATCTATTACCTTAAACATTACCCTAACTGAATTCTATCCCTAGGCCTCAACCTAGCCCTATCCCTAACCCTAAACCTCTCCATTACTCTAAATCTAACCTTAACCCTAAACTTAACCGTATCCATTACCCTAATGCTAACACTAACCCTAATGCTAATTTGAGCCCTAAGCCTAATCCTTAACCTAACCCATTCCCTAACACTGACTCTGACCCTAATAATATCCCTAGCTGTAAACCTGACCCTAACCTTCAACCTAACACTTACAATAGACCTGGCCATAATCCTTAGCCCCAAGGTATCCCTAACCATAACCCTACACATGACATTAGCCTTATCCCTCATCCTAGCCCCAAACCTAACACAAATCCTAGCCCTAATCCTATCCCTAAGCCTAGTCTTAATTCTAACCCTAACATTAACCCTAGCCCTAACCCTAATTTTATTATTTACGCTTGCCCTAAATGTAGCTGTAACATCATAACTTACCCTAACCCGAATGCTAACCCTAACACTAGCCCTAAACCTAGGCTTAAACCTACAACTAATCATAGTTCTAATCTAGCCCTAATTTAGCCCTAACCCTAAACCTAACGCTAGACTTAGCCCTAAGACTAACTCTCACCCTAGCCCTATCCTTAATTCTACACCTATCCATTACCATAACCCAAACCCTATCCCTAGCTCTAGGCCCAACCCTAGCCCTAACCTTCACTCTAGCACTAAACCTGGATCTAACCCTAACCTTAAGCCTAAAGCTCATGCTAACACTAGACCTAACCCTAATGCTAATTGGAAAACTAGCCCTAACCCCAACATAGCTCTAAAACAAAATCGAGCCATAACCCTAATCCTAAACCTTAACGTAAACCAAATGCTAACCCTAAACCTAGTCCTAAACGTAGCCCTAAATTGAGTCCTAACCCTAAGCTTAGAAATAACCCTGACCCTTACTCGGACCCGAACAGTAAACCTAGCTCTCAATACTGCCCTAATGCTAACTCTAGAACTAACCCTAATTGGAATCCTAGTTCTTTCATTAACTGTAGCCCTAATGCTAACACAAATCCTTGCCCTATTCTGAGGCCTAAACATGGGTATAACCCTAAACCTAACCCTAACCTTAACCCAAATCTAACTCTACCTCTAACCCTATCACTTACCCAAAGCCAAACCCTCACTCTAATGCTACCCTAGTCCTAACCATAATCCTTAGCCTACCTCGAACCCTATCTCAATTACTAGTCTAACCCTGGCCCTCATTCTAGCTCTAACCCTAACGCTAACCCTGACACTTATTCTGACACTAAAACTAACCCTATATCTAAACCTGACACTAACCCTAAACCAGATTCTTACTCTACCCCTACCGGTAAACCTATATTTAAACCTAACAGTAACACTAGCACTAGACCAAACCTAATCCTAAACAGAGTCATAAATCTAGCCTTAGCCCTAAGCAAAAACCTAGGACTAGTCCTAACGATAACTGTTAACCTAACTTAAAGGTAACTCTATCCCTAGACCCAACACTAGTCCTAAATCTGGCACTCACTCTAAACCTAACCGTAACCCAAACAATGACCTTTACCCTAAAACAAACCCTAGCTCTAAATCTTATCCTAACCCAAAACCTAACTAGAACACTAGACTTATCCATTACCCTAACCCTAAAACTAGCCATAACCATATCCCTAGCTCTTACATTACCCATAGCCCTAATGCTATCCACACAAACATAGCCATTTTCCTAGCCCTCTAATTCGATTCATCACCATAAGATAGCTATAATTTTTATGCTAAACCTAGATGGGACCCTAATCCTAGCACTAGCCTTAACCCTATGTATTAACCTACACCTAACCCTAACCCTAAACCTAAATGTGTCAATACTGATCCCTAAACATAAGACTAATTTGAGCCCTAAACCTAAACCTTAACCTAAACCTAACCCTAAACTTGACCCTGATTCAGATAATACCCATAGTTCTAAACCTGACCCTAGCAAGAAACCTAAACTTTACAATAGACCTACCCATAAACCTAACCATAAATCTATCCCTAACCGGACGCTAGACCTGACATTAGCCCTAGCTATAATCTTAGCCTAAACTTAATATAAAAGTTAGCCAACATCCTAGCCATTAACCTCTTCTTAATCATAACCCTAACTCAAACGTTAACCCTAACCTTAACCCTAAATCTCACCCTAGTCCGAAAACTAGCGATATTCCCTTCTCCAACCCTATGCCTAAACCTAACACTAACCATAACCCTAACCCTAGGATTAAACCTAACACTAACCCTAGCCCTAATTCAAATCCTAATTTAGCCGTATCCTAACCGTAACCCTAGCCCTAAGACTAACTCTAACTCTCACATTAGCTCTATACCTAGTTCTAAATCTATCTTTTACCATCACCACATACCAAGCCCTAAACGTAGCCCTACCATAGCCCTATACTTAGCCCTATCTCAAAACTTAGATGTCAACCTAACTCTAAAACTAACCCTAACCCTAAGAATAAATCTAGCCATAACTCTACTCCTATCCCTAACTCTTAACCTAAGTCTAAATCTCACACTTACACTAGTCCTAACTCTAAGACTAATCTTAAAACTAGCCCTAACCCTACCCCTAGCCCTAAAACAAAACCAAGTCATAGCCCTAACCTTAACACTTAACCTAAACCAAACCCTAACCATACACCTAAACCTAATCCTATCCCTAATTATACTCTAACCCTACCCCAAAAACTAACCCTGACCCTGACTCTGACCCTCACCCTAACCCTGGCTCTAAACATCATCATCACCATAAACCTAACCTTAACACTAAACCTAGACCTAACTCAAACTCTATAACTAGCTGTAACCATAAACCTACTTCATACATTAGTGGTAGCCTTAACCCTAGCCCTAACCTAACCCAAAACCTAGTCTTAATCTGAGTCCTAAACCTAGCTTTAACCCTAAACTTAAGCCTAACACTAACCCAAAGAGTAGCCCTAATCCTATACATAACTCTAGCCCTAACCTTAGGGCTAAGCCTATCCATTACCCTAATGATAACCCTAACCCTTATGATAACCGTAGACCTCACCCTAACCCTATACATTACACTAAACAAAACCTAAATCATAAATCTAACCCTGTCATTATCCTAACCCTAAATCTAACACTAAGTGAAGCCCTGAACCTAAACACTAACTTAACCGAAATTCTAATCCTGACCCTGATTCAACCCTAGATCTAAATTGGACCCTTAACAAAAAACTAAAAATTACACTTGACCAAGCTATAAACCTAACACTAAATCTATCCCTGATCGCAACCCTAGACCTGACATTAGCCATAGCCCTAAAAATATGCCTAACCCTAAAACAAATCCTAGTCCTCATTGTAGAGCTAAACATAGCCTTAATCATAACCCTAACCCTAACCCTAGTTCTAACCCTAATACTAAGCCTCACCCTTGCTCTAAACCTAGCTATAACCATATCACTTATTCTAAACTAAACCCTAACTCTAACCCTAACCCTAGTAGAAACCCTTGCCTTATCCTTAGCCCTAGCACTAACCCTAGATTGAAACTTAATTCTAAATTTAACCCTAACTCGATGCTGAAGCCTAATCCTAAAATTAGCCATAACCCTATCCCTAACATTACCCTAGCCATAAATTAGCCCTATCCCTAAACCTAGTCCTAAGACTAACTCTAACTATCACACTAGCCCTATCACTTGTTCTAACCCTATTCCTTTCCGTAACCCTACCCCTAGTGCTAACCCTTTCCCTATCATCCCTAGCAATAACCTTAGGCAAAACGTAACTCTAAATCTAGCCCCAACCCGAAGCCTAAGCCTAAAACTAAAAGTAGCTCAAACCATAACACTAATCCTAAAATGAGCCATAACACTAGCCCTATCTCTAAAACAAAACAGAGCCATAGCTCTAACCATAACCATTAACCTAAACCAAACCCTAATCATACACCTAGACCTAACCCTAGCCCTAATTTGACTTGGAAGCCGAACCCTAAAACTAACCCTGAACCTGACACTGACCCTAATACTCCTAGCTCTAAACATCACCCTAACCCTAAACCTAACCCTAACACTAAACCTAGCACTAAATCCCTAAAACTAGCCCTAATTGTAAACCTAGTACTTACATTAGCTATAACCCTAACCCGAAGCTTAACATAATCCCAAACCAAGCCCTAATTTGATCCCTAACCCTAGCTTTAAACCTAACACTAGCCATAATTGTAACCAAAACACTAGCCTTAAACTGATCTCTAAATCTATCCATTACCATAACCATAACCATAACCATAATGATAACTCTAGGCATAAACCTAACCCTATCCTGAATCCTAACCCTTCCATTACCCTAAAACTAACCTGAATCCTACAACTAACCCTATCATTAGCCTAACCCTAACTCTAAAACGAATTCAAGCCCAAAATTGAAACTTTAACCTATCCCAAACCATAATACAGACCTTGACCCTAATAATACCCCTAGCTCTAAACTTGATGGTAACCCAACACCCAACCCTTAGCCTAGACTTAGCCATAAACCTAACCCTAAAACTTTCTTTAACCATAATTCTGGACCTGAAATTTGTTCTAGCCCTAATCCTAGTCCTAACCCTAAAAACACACCTAGCCCTAATCCTAGCCCTAAACCTAGCCTTAATCATAACCCTAACTCTAGCCCTACACCTAAACCTAATTCTAACCCTCAACCTACCTCTAAACTAGCTATAATGTCATCCCTTACCCTAAATTTAAACTAACCCTAATCCTAACCCTAACCCTAGGCTTAAGCTACACCCAAAACCTAGCCCCAATCCTAGCCAAATTTAGCTCCATTTCTAATCCTATCCTATCCCTAGCCCTAAGACTAACTCTAATCCTTGCCCTAGCCATATCTCTATCCCTAGTTCTATCCCTATCCGCTACCGTAAATCTAACACTAGCCCTAACACTTGCCTTAAAGTTAGTCACAGCCCTAACCCTAACTCTAAATCTAAACTTAAACCTAAGCCTAAGCTTAATACTAACACTAGCCACAACCCTAATGATAATCGTAAAACTAGCCCTAACCCTAATCCTAGTAGTAAACCAAAAGAGAGCAATAGCCCTAACCCTAAATATTAACTTAAACCAAACACTAACAGTACACCTAGATACAAACCTAGCCCTAATTCGAGTCCTAAGCCTCACCTTAAAACTAATTCTGACCGTGACTCATATCCTAACACTCACCCTAGCTCTAAACACCGCCCTAATATCAAACCGAACACTAACATTAACAATAGCCCTAATTTGAGTCTTAACACTAACCCTAAAACTAACCCTGACCCTGACTCCTATCCTAACAAGATCTGTAGCTGTAAATGTCACACTAACATTAAACCAAACCCTAGCAATCAAACTACCCCAAATCCTACCCCTAATGGTAACCCTAGCTCTTACATTAGTTGTTACCCTAATCCTAACACAAAAAAAAACTATCCCTAAACTGAGCCCTAAACCTAGTTTTATCTGTAATTCTAACCCTAACCATAGCCCTAACCCTAGACCTAAATCAATCCCTTACCCTAAGGGAAACCCTAAACCTAAGAGTAAACCTAGATCTATCCCTAGTCCTTAGACTAACTAAAACTTTATCCGTATTAATACTCCTAACCATAGCCTTCATTTCAGCTCTAACACTATACCAAACCCTAACCCTAATCCTGACCCTTACTCTGACCCTAACATTAAACCTAGGTCTAACCCTAGTCCTAGCCATAGCTCAGAACCTAACCCTTACACTAAACATAACCCTAAATCCTAGTTCTAACCCTCACCGTAACCCTAACACAAGACCTAATCCTAGCCATAACACTAGCCCTAACCTTAACTCTAAATGTATCCATTACCCTAAACATAACCCTTACCGTAATACTAACCCTAGGCTTAACCCTAAACCTATCGCTTTCCCCAAAACTATCAATTGCCCTAAACTTAACCCTATCATTATGCTAACCCTGACCCTAATGTTAATTCAAGCCCTAAACCTAACCTCAAACCTAAACCAAATCCTAACACTGACCGTGACCCTAGTAATTCCCCTAGCTATAAACCTCACTCTTATCCACCTAACCCTTACACTAGACCTAGCCAAACACCTAACCCTAAAACTATTCCTAACCTTAACCCTAGACCTGATATTAACCATAGCCATAATCGCATAATCCTAGCCTGAACCCTAAAATAAACCATAGCCCTTATCCTAGCCCTAAACATAGCCTTAATTTTATCCGTAACCTAAACCTTAGGCCTGACCCTAACACTAATCCTATCCCTTACCTTAGCCCGAATTTAGCCCTATCCCTAATCCTAACCCAAACCCTAGCCCAAAAACTAACTCTAACTCTCATCCTAACCATAACTCTAGTTATAACCCTATCCCTTAAAAGAACCCTAATCCTATTTCTAACCCTTGATCTAACCCTAGCCCTATTCATACTTCTGGCCATAACCCTAAACCTAAGCCTAAACCTAAACCTAACACTAGCGCTAATGTTAACACTAGTCCGAAAACTAGCCCTAACACTAGCCCTCGCCCTATCACAAAACTGAGCCATTGCTGTAACCCTAAACCTTTTCCTAAACCAAACCCTAACTCGACAACTAGTCCTAAATATATTCCTAATTCTAGTCCTAACCCTAACCGCAAACTAACCCTGACCCTGACTCTTACTCAAACACTAACCCTGGCTCTAAACATCATCATCACCGTAAACCTCAACTTTGTTGAGAGCCACAGCCAAAGGGGCCCCAGCAAACTTCCAGCTGCCAGAAAAACTTCCAGCTGCCAGCTGATGATTGGCTCACAGCGGCCCCAGCAACATCTAGCTGATTGGCTCCTCTGCGGTGATGCTCATTGGGCTGTTTCCCTGCCCTTCAGACTGCCAGCTGATGATTGGCTCACAAAGGCCCCAGCAACATCTAGCTGATTGGCTCATCTGCGGAGAGGTTCATTGGGCTGCTTCCCTGCACTTTAGACTGCAAGCTGATGATTGGCTCATAGCGGCCCCAGCAACATCTAGCTGATTGGCTCCTCCACGGAGCTGCTCTTTGGGGGACTTCTTTGGCTCCGCCCATGCAACCCAGCCAATCGGCCTCAAGAGCAGGAGGATTGTGGGAGGTGGTGAGGTGGTGTGGGGGTGAGAGGCTTATGGAAGCCAGTGGTGGCAGTTGGGCTCTGAGGGTTTTTTCCTGAGGAGCTGTTTTGTTTGGCATTTATAGTTCTAAAATTAAAGTTAGTTTCTTTTGACAAGTGGCTTCTGAATTGTGCCCAGCCAGACTGCAGCATTTGGTGGCTCGCACGGGGAGCAACTGAGGGTAAGTAAACTGCTCGCCCCTGAGGGCAGGGCGAGAGGATGGGTAGCAATTCTAAGTTTCCTTTTGTTTTGCTTCACTTTTGTTTTAAGTTGCCTGTCCCTGGAGATGAGTGACATGGAAGAAAAACCGCTCACATCTGAGGAAAAACTATTTCCGTCTGAGGAACAGATAGGGAGAAAGGTTATAATGATTTTTTGTTGTTCCATTTTTATTTCATTCTATCTCGGTTTTGTTTGGTGTTATCTTGTTGGATTGTATTATAGTAGAAATATGGGATCAGAAATTAGTAAAAAAAACAAACCGAAAGAGTGTTAAGTAAATTGTTAGAGGAAGGAGGCATCCCAGTAAAATCAAGAGCAGTCAGGACATACTTTGATACAATACAAAAATGTAGCCCATGGCTTTTTAAGGAGGAGTTGTTAAATATATCACAATGGAACCATCATGGTGAAGATTTAAAAAGAATAGAAAAAAAAAAAAAAAGCCCAGGGACTCTGCCAGTTGGCACATTGCCATTGTGGACGTTCCTATCTTGTTTGCTTAGTCCAAAGCCTTCAGTTCAGACAATGGTAGAGGAAGGAGAAAACATTTTGACTCAAGTAAAAGAGAAGGTCTCTCAAGCTAGTCAGACAGAGGAAAAGATTCAAGTAAAAGAGAAGGTCTCTCGAGCTAGTCAGACAGAGGAAAAGATTCAAGTAAAAGGGAAGGTCTCTCGAACTAGTCAGACAGAGAAAATGATTCAAGTAAAAGAGAAGGTTTCTTGAACTAGTCAGACAGAGGAAGGAAGTTTAGAGCAGAAAAAGGATCAGGGGAAAAGGTACAAAAGGAGACTGCTACTAACAGCTTTCTATCACTAGAGGATGTAAGGGTCCAACCAACAGCACCACCTCTAGAGGAGACTGATACTAACACCTTTCTATCACCAGAGGATGTAAATGTCCAACAAACAAGGCCACCTCCATATGCTGGGAGGCCCCCAACCCCCGCAGTTGATAGTCGGGATCCTGAGACAGGATCTCAAGTATTAACATGCCCTGTATTTGAGGTAGGAGGGCAGCGAATTTACCAGGGTTTAATTTTCAAAACAGTGAAGGAGCTAAAAGAGGCTGTAACAACCTATGGTACTCAAGCACCCTTCACTGTAAGCTTAGTCGAATATATTAACAACTTGAACATGAAGCCAACAGATTGGGCTAAAATGTGTAAGCTCTGCTAAATGGAGGTCAATACCTGTTATGGAAGGTTGCCAATGAGGAATTTTGCAAGGAGATGGCTAGGCAAAATGCAGCAGCTGGTTATCCTCAGAGAAATCTAGATATGTTGTTAGGAAAGGGACCTTATGAGGATCAGCAGCAAGAAATTGCATATGATCCTGGCGTATACTCACCAATTGCTCCAGAGGCAATTAGGGCATGGAAGACTTTACAAGGACATGGAGGTTTACAAGGTCAATTATCTAAGGTAATACAAGGAGCTAATGAACCTTACGCTGAATTTGTAGATAGGCTTATTCAAACATCTACCAGAATTTTGGGGAATACAGAACAAGCAATGCTATTAATAAAACAACTGGCTTATGACCAAGTGAATCGTTGGTGCAGAGATATCATTAGACAATGGAAACAGGAAGATTTAAACACATATATTAAATTATGTAGAGACATTAATGAAGAAGACCAAGTCATGTCAGCTGCAGTAAAACAGGCTTTAGATGCCAGAGACATTAATGAACAAGGGTAAATTGTGGCAGCAGCAGTAAAACAGGCTTTATATACCAGGCCAAGAACATGCTACAATTGTCAACAAACAGGACATTTTAAAAGGAATTGCCCCATAGGAGGAGGGTTTAATAAAACTAGGTATCAAAGGAGTAGAATACCGGGTGTTTGCCCACGATGCCGTAGAGGGAGACATTGGGCTAATGAATGCCGTTCTCAAACCACCATAGAGGATACTCCATTATCAAAAAAGCGAACAAGGACAAGGTGTTTATCCACAATATCATGGACAAAGGCATCGGGCTCCATTGCCAAAAAATGGACAGGGGGCCCCAATGCTCTGGGGCCCCAAACCACAAATATACGGAGCACTGGAGGAACCCAGCAACCCCATCAGGGTAGTACCCAGGACACATTGTCCATCAGATCCCTCATCAGACAAACCAGAGGGAGTGCAGGGTTGGACATCTGCACCTCCGCCAGATCAGTACAACTCCAGAGATGGGAGTTCAAATCATTCCCACAGGGGTGAAAGAACCTCTTCCCAAAGGAAGAGTAGGCTTATTATTGGGACACAGCTCTTCTACTCTAAAAGGACTTTTGATAAGTCCTGGGGTAATTGATCCCGATTATGAAGGTGAAATAAAAATTATAGCCAGTTCACCAAAGGGTATATCAATAATTTCACCAGGAGATAGAATAGCACATTTACTAATAATACCCAGCCTACATGATAAATTTTCCAGTCATGCTGTAGAAAGAGGTTCCAAGGGGTTAGGCTCCACAGGTGTAGATTGGGCTATGCTTTCTTTAAATTTAGATTCTTATCCCATGCTAAAACTAAATATTCAAGGACATGAATTTAATGGGCTACTGGATACAGGTGCAGACCTTAGCATCATCTCTCATCAAGAATGGCCAAAACATTGGCCATTACAACAAGCCACTCAAATGCTTTGAGGCCTAGGAGAGGCGACTAATCCCCATAGAAGTGCAATGGTATTAGATTGGAAGAATCCTTAAGGATGTGAGGGAAATGTACAGCCATATGTATTGGATCATCTTACTGTAAATTTATGGGGATGAGATGTCCTAGATCAATTACATTTGACATTAACAAATAATATCAATCAAAATGCACCCACTATTATGGCTAGACAAGGTTTTAGGAAAGAAAAAAAAAGATTAGAAAAACAAGAACAAGTTATAGCAGCAACAATACAAATAGATCAAGGAACAGACAGATATGGGTTGGATTTTCACAAAGGGCCACTGAGACAATAAAAATTACATGGAAATCAGAAAGACCAGTATGGGTTCCTCAGTGGCCCTTGACTAAAGAAAAGATACAAGTAGCCCATGATCTGGTCAAACAACAATTAGCGGAAGGACATATACGACCTTCTGTATCTATCCATAATACTCCCATTTTGTCATCAAAAAGAAATCTGTAAATGGAGATTATTGCAAGATTTAAGAGCCATTAATAATGAAATGGTCATTATGGGACCTGCTCAATCGGGGATTCCTCAATTGTCTGCTTTGCCAAAAACTTGGTATGTTTTAGTTATAGATATTAAAGTTTTTTTTTTTTTTTCAATTCCAATTCATCCTGAGGATAGTCCATGTTTTGCATTTACTATCCCTGCACTGAATCATGGAGGTCCTGATCAGAGATATGAATGGAAAGTACTCCCTCAAGGGATGGTAAACAGCCCAACTATGTGTCAAATTTATGTTAACAAAGTAATCCAGCCACTTACAAATCAAAATCCTGAACTACAAATATTTCACTATATGGATGATGTATTATTAGCACACAAAGCTAAAAACACATTCTAGAATGTTATGCCACACTTAGAAACTTATTAAAAAATTATAATCTAGAGATAGCAATAGATAAAGTACAATTAAATTTTCCAATTAATTATTTAGGAGTTCTATTATCCTCAACCTTGGTCCGTCCACCAAAAATTCAAATATGAGTAGATCAATTCAAATCATTTAATGACTTTCAAAAGTTATTAGGAGACATAAATTGGATAAGGCCTTATCTAGATATACCAACAGGAGAGTTAGGACCTTTATTTGATATCCTAAAAGGTCCATCAGATCCCAAATCACCCCGAATGTTAACGCCTGAAGCAAGAAAGGCATTAAAAATTAAAAATCATTGAAACATATATGGAAAATATGCATTTGGATAGAATTGATATGTATGCATGTATTATTTATTGTGATACCAACAAAAAATATTCCTACAGGAGTATTTTGGCAAGAAGGTCCATTATTATGGATACATTTATCTTATTCTCCTAACACTCTTCTTACTAGGTATCCTGAGGCGGTAGGACAATTAATACTCAAAGGAATAAAAACAGCAAAGGGAGTGTTTGGAATTTCTCCCAATAAGATTATTACTCCATATACTATGAATGAAATTGATGAATTAGCTAATGAGTTAAATACTTGGGCAATAATCATGTGCAAATCTAATGTTTCATTTGATACCACTTACCATCTAATCCTTTATTGTCTTTTTGGTCATTGCATCCTGTAATTTTTCCAAAATTGACAAAAAAAAAAAAAAAAAAACACCTATCATGAATGCCCCAAATATATTCACTGATGGGTCAAATAATGGTACAGCAGCAATAGTTACACTTGATCAAACTTTTACATTTTTAGTACCCAAACAATCAGCTCAAAAGGTAGAGCTTAATGCAGTATTACAAGCTTTTGTGATGTTTAAAGATTCTGTATTTAATTTATTTTCTGATAGTCAGTATATAATGCTATATAATGCTATAGTATCCCTTGAAGATGCTGGTAGGATTTCCCCTTCCTCTACTGTTTTCTCTTTGTTTTTCATATACAAAGTTTAATCTGGGACAGAAAAGATTCATTCTTTATAGGACATATCAGGGCACATACAGAATTGCCTGGAGCCCTTAGTTTGGGCAATGATTTAGCAGATAAAACTACACATGACATACATATTTTCTCTACACTAGAAGAAGCTATGAATTTTCATAAAAGGTTCCATGTCAATGCTAATACTTTACAAAAGCATTTTAAAATAACTAAGGAACAAGCTAGACAAATAATAAAACAATGTCAAAATTGTGTGACCTTTTTACCACAAGTTAATCTTGGAGTCAATCCTAGAGGATTGATACCTCACCATATTTGGCAGATGGACGTCATACACTTGCCAGAATTTGGAAAAATTAAAATATTTGCATGTTACAGTTGATACTTCCTCTGGATTTTTGATGGGCTCCCTTCATGCCGGAGAAAAAACTAAAGATGATATAGCTCATTGCTTAAAAAATTTTGCCACTGTGGGCATTCCAAAACTGTTAAAAACAGATAATGCCCCTGGTTATACTTCTACCTCTTTTAAACAATTTTGCTCATCATTTGGCATTACTCATATAACAGGAATCCCATATAATCCACAGGGACAAGGCATAGTTGAAAAGCTCATCAAACTGTTAAAATGTACTTATTAAAGCAAAAAGACAGAATTGGGAAGGGGTATATATTCCCCAAAGATAAACTTAAAATAACCCTTTTTACTCTAAACTCTTTAAATTTGGATTCATCAGGACTTAGTGCTGCAGAAAGGCATATGTGTCCAAAAAATGTACATAAGCCCAAGGTACTTTGGAAAGATATTCTAACAGGACAATGGAAAGGTCCTCACCAGTAATTGTCTGGAGTCGGGGGTCTGTTTGTGTGTTTCCACAGGAAGAACAGCAGCCGATTTGGATTCCAGAGAGATTAACCAAAATCCTGACCCAGTGATTGTCTGGGTTCAGGGGCCTGTTTGTGTGTTTCCACAGTGAGAACAGTAGCTGATTTGGATTCCAGAAAGATTAACTAAAGCGATTTCTACAGACCAAAAAGAAGATGATTTGGCTCAAATCCATAACAGCTGATATCCAAAACTCCAATTTGGCTATCCTTACATCTGTGACAGAACCAGGATGCTTTTTTCAGTATCTGTTTTATTATTGCCCTTTCCCATATCATGAAGTTCTATTTTGTTTTTTGAGCTCATACAGACCTAGGATAAATGGTGCAGTCTGGCTGGGCACAATTCATTAGCCACTTGTCAAAAGAAACTAACTTTATTTTTAGAACTATAAACGCCAAACAAAACAGCTCCTCAGGAAAAAACCCTCAGAGCCCAACTGCCACCACATGCTTCCACAAGCCTCTCACCCCCACACCACCTCACCACCTCCCACAATCCTCCTGCTCTTGAGGCCGATTGGCTGGGTTGCATGGGCGGAGCCAAATAAGTCCCCCAAAGAGCAGCTCCGTGGAGGAGCCAATCAGCTAGATGTTATTGGGGCCGCCGTGATCCAATCATCAGCTGGCAGCTGGAAGTTGCTGGGGGTCCTTTGGCTGTGGCTCTCAACATCTCCCCCTCTCTGTTTAAACAACAAGCATGTGGCTTGGGGACCGTGCCTGCCTTAAGTTGTCCAATACTACATATGGTCCTTACCTGTCTTCAGATGAGCTGACCTCAGGGTGTCAGCCTCCTGTCTTAGGTTGGTACCATTGTAATTGGATCTTACCCGTCATTGACTACCGGTCCAGTATACAGCCACACCTGTGGAGAGGTCCAGCAGGCGGGTGAGGTTCATTGCCTCATCTCTGTTGGCCCCCAAATTTTAGTTGAACGATCATGGCAAGCAGAAGGGAGGAAGATATACCAAGCCAATTGACGGCTCCTTTTGGGAAAATTGTACCACCGATGACATCATTAGCAAAAATACCCCAACACTACCACAAGTCGCTGCACCAATAGATAGTTCACAATGCATACAAGTGAGTTCACAATGCATACAAGTGACACATAGTTTAGGCAAGTTCTGCAAACAGTTCAGTGATGGCTATTGCAGAAACTGTAGATTAGTTTTATCTTTGTCTTCACTGGCACTGGGATGAAGATAGGAATTCTGGCAATAATGGCTAAAGAAAAAATTGTGTAACATTCCAGAAGGCACTAAAAGAATACAATTTTCTTAACAATTTGCATTATCTTGAAGAGAATTATTAAATATAATGAAAAGGAAAGGTGAAAGTAAACAAACAGATCTGTTAACCTCCTTTTTTGTTTACATAGTAAAACAATTCTTAACAGTTATTTACCCAATTTAAATTAAACCATTTAAATCACGTGAATAAAAATAAAATATTTGGATCCATTTTTTCATGAGCGCTCATCATATATGATATATGGACATACGTACATGCAAACATATAACACAAAATACAAGTGTGCACACATAATATAATACATACAACACATAACATAATAGTAAAGGCCCTGACTCTTACTCAAACATTAACCCTGGCTCTAAACATCATCATCACCGTAAACCTCAACTTAACTAGACCTAGCCCTAACCCTAACCCTATAACTACTGCTATTCGTAACCGTACTTCATACATTTGCCATACCCTTAACCCTAGACCTAATTTAACCCAAAACCTAGCTTAAACTGATTCATAAACCTATCTTTACCCCTAAACTTAAATCTAACCATAACCCAAAACTAGCCTTAACCCTTTACATAACCTTAGCCCTAAACTTAAGACTAAACCTATCCATTACCCTAACAATAACCCTAGCCCTTAAGCTAATCCTAGGCCTAACCCTAACCCTATCCATTACACTAAACCAAACCTAAATCCTAAAACTAACCCTGTCATTTTCCTAAACCTAAACTCTAACCCAACCAAAACCCTAAACCTGACCCTGACCCTAAAAATAACCCTAGATATAAACTTGAATCTTACCCTAAACCTAGTCCTTACACTGGACCAAGCCATAAACCTAACACTAAATCTTGGTGAAGGCGATCCCCCACTCACTGTCTTGACAGGGTCACAGTGAGAAAAAGTGTTGGGCAAAGCCACTCTCCCACTGTCTTGACAGGGTCACAGTGAGGATGAATGCTGGCAAAGCCACGCTGGTTTGTGGGAAACCGAAACCATGAGACCCTTTTTTATGTAATTGGGGCTTTGCATTTTCATGCTTATGTTTCTGACAGGAGGCATGAGTATGTTAAATGCCAAACAAATTAAATTTCAGATGGCTAGAACATAACAGGTAGTTCATGCCTTGGAAGCTGTTCTACTACCCCTCAGCATATCAAGGGCAAAAGTAGAAGGCTGTTCTTCTATCTCAATACATTGTGGACAAACCTGATAATGGACAACAATCATCCTTTGAAAGGTAATGAGAATTTTAGGCACCACATTGATTATATCAACTAGAACCCAAGCCCATATTTCCGGCCTCTTAGAAAATCTAATCATTATGCTTATTTTACAAAGTTCACCACATATAGTCTCATTTTTACATTTAGGAAAGTTAAAACATATAAAGATATATTCTTCTCTTTTTATTAACCTTTCTTACTTTACATAGGGATATATGATGAGCATAGTTATTATTGGTGGAAAGTGGATTGATTTTTAGAACTTACTTTCTATTGAGAAAAATTATAAAGATATGAGAACTAGTGCACCTTGACTGAGAAACAAAGAAACTCTTTGAGAAAGCAGCTCAACCAGTTTTATGAAAATAAATTTAGGAATTAATTAAAATAGCTTTATAAGACACAGTTTTAGAATAATGTTAGAAATATTATTTTATTTAGATTCTTAAGTTTAGAAATTCTTAAGTTTTTAGTTGCATAGGTTTCTGATATGTTTTAAGAATGATTTATAAACTTTAGGATATTTTAAATATAAGATTTAAAGGGACTTTTTTAGATGGGAATTTTAGATTAGAAATAAAGTACAAGTGTACTTTAGGTTAATGATTGGTTAGGAGACTTAGAGTCTGGTTATGTAGTTTGGCATTAGTTAATAAGAAAATAACATATCTTGGGAAAAATAGTAAATCTTGGGAAAATCTGAAAAATGTAAATTAGTGACGTATTTTATTAATGATTCTGTACTTTGAATAATTATATAACTGAAGGACATATCCTGGAAAAATGTAAATTAATGTTACATTTTTTTTGTACCCCCAATCATAGTTAAGGAAATGTCATGTCTTGGCACAGTTTCAAATTATATAATCAATAACATATTCTGAATCTATAATGATGAGAAAAATTGTAATAAAAGATGACCCAGAGAAAGCTGCATTAGCTCTCTCTCTGGACATTGCTCGAACAGAACAACTCCTGTCTCATCTTTTTGCCGATGCCACTCATCCTTCAGGACTCCCTGGACCCCTCTAGGGCAGGACCCCGGCAAAATCTAGCCCTAACTATAACCCTAGACCTGACATTAGCCCTAGCCCTAATACTATCCCTAACCCTAACACAAACCTTAAACCACATCCTAGCCATAAACCTAGCCATAATCATAACCCTAACACTAACTAAGCCCTAACCCTAATACTAACCCTTGCCCTACCCCTAAACCTAGCCAAAACAGCATCCCTTACCCTAAATGTAACCCTAACTCTAACCCTAACCCTTTTTGTCACAATTGCCCTATTCTTATCCCTAGCTTTAACACTAGATCGAAACCTACCATTAAATCTAACCCTAACTCGATGCCTAAGCTTATGACTAGCCCTAAAACTGATTCTAATTCTAAAACTAGCTCTAGCCTAAGCCCTAACACTAACCCTAGCCATAATTTAGCCCTATCCCTAACCCTAACCCTAACCCTAACCCTAGCCCTAAGAATAACTCTAACTCTCACATGGGCACTGTCACTCATTCTAATCCTATACCTTCCCATAAACCTAACCCGATCCCAAATCCTAGTCCTAATCCTTGCCTTATTTTTAGCCCTAGCACAGACCTTAGATAAAACATAACTCTAAATTAAACCCTAAACCAAAGCTAAGACTAAATCTAAGACTAGCCCTAACCCTAACACAAATCCTAAAAATGTCACTAACCCTAACCCTAGCCCTAAAAACAAACCAAGCCAAAGCTCTAACCCTAAACCTTAACCTAAACCAAGCCCTAACCCTACACCTAGCCCTAATCCCAGGCCTAATTCGAGTTTTAAGCCAAGCCCTAAAACTAACATTAACCCTTACTCTGACCATAACACTAACCCGAGATCTAACCATCACCCTAACCCTAAACCTAAACCTAACAGTAAACGTGGCCCTAAAACACTAAAACTAGCCATAATCATACCCTAGAGCTTACATTAGCCCTAACCCTAATCCTAGCACTAACTTAACCCCAAACCTAGCCCTAAACATAACCATAACCTTAGCCCTAAACTGATTTCTCACTCTATCCATTACCATAACCCTAACCCTAACCCTAATGCTAATTCAAGCCCTACATTTAAAACTTAACCTACCCCAAACCCTACCCCAGAACTTGACCCTAATACTACCCCTAGCTCTAAACCTGACGCTAACCCTAAACCTAACCCTTACACTAGATGTACCCATAATCCAAATCCAAAATCTATCTTTAGCCATAATTCTGGACCTGAAATTAACCCTAGCACTAATCTAAGCCCTAAAAATGAAAAAAAAAACCTATCCCTCGTCCTAGCCCTAAACATAGGCTTAATCATAACCCTAATCCTAACCACAGCTCTAACCCTAATTATAACCCTCACCCTACCTCTAAACATAGCCATAAAGCAATCCGTTACCCCAAACTTTGCCCTAACTCTAAACCTAAACTCTAAACTCTAAATCTAACTCCTAACCCTAATACTAACACTAACCTTAACCCTATGCTTAAATTATACACTAAACCTAGCCCTAATCCTAGCCCTAATTTAGCCTTATCCCTAACCCTAACATTAACCCTAGCCCTAAGACTAACCCTCTCCCTACCACTATTCCTAATTCTAACCCTATCCCTTACCATAACCCTAAACCTAGCCATAACCCTATCCTTATTTCTAGCCCTAACCCTACATCTAACCATAATTCCAAATTTAACCCTAACACTAAGCCTAAGCCTAACACTAACACTAGCCCTAACCCTAACCCTAGGACCAAAACAGAACCGAGCATTAGCCCTAAACCTAAACCTTAATTAAACCAAACCCTAACAGTACTACTAGACCTAACCCTAGTCCCAGTTCGAGTCCTAACCCTAACCTTAAAACCAACCTTGATGCTGACTCATATCCCAACACTCACCCTGGCTCTAAACACGGCCCTCATCATAAACTAAACCCTAACAGTAACCCTATCCCTATTTCGAGTCCCACCTCTAACCTTTAAACTAACCCTGACCCTGATTCCTATCCTAACATGAACCCTAGCTATAAATATCATCCTAACCTTAAACCTAACCCTAACACTAAACCTAACCCATAATCTAACACTAAAACTAACCCTAATGGTAACCCTAGTTCTTACATTAGCCATTGCCCTAACCCTAGCCCTAAACCTAACACAAAACCTAGGCCTAATCCGAGCCCTAAATCTAGCTTTAACCAAAACTCTAACCATTACCATAGCCCTAAACCTAGGTCTAAAACAATCCCTTACCCTAGGCAAAACTCTAAACCTAAGGTAACCCTAGACCTATCACTAATCCTTAGGCTAACCAAAACAGTAACCATATATTAAGGGATATTAATCCCTTACCCTTGTCCTCATTCTAGATGTAACCCTATCCAAAACCCTAACACTAACCCTGACCCTTTTACTGATCCTACCACTAATCCTACGTCTAATTGTAACCGTAACCCGAACCCAAAACCTACCATAATCCTATTTCTAGACCTAAACCTGAACCTAACTCTCAGCCTAGCCCTAACCATAGCTCAGAACCTAACCCTTACACTAAACATAACCTTAACCAAACCTTAGTCCTAACTCTCACCCTAACCATAAATCAAGACCTAATCCTAACCATAACCCTAGCCCCTAACTGTATAATTACCCTAAACATAAACCTTACCCTAAGGCTAACCCTAGGCCTAACCCTAAACATATCACTATCCCCAAAATTATCAATTACCCTGAACCCTAGATCTAATCTAATCATTACCTTAACCTTAACACTAATGCTAATTTGAGTCCTAACTCTAAACTCAAACCTAAATCAAACCCTAACACTGAAACTGAACCTAATAATTCTTCTAGCTCTAAACCTCACTCTTACCCTATACCTAAACCTCACACTAGAACTATCCATAAAACTAACCCTAAAACTAATTCCTAAGGATAACCCGAGACCTGATATTAGCCCTAGCCATGATACTAGCCCTAACCCTAACACAAACCCTAGCCCTTATCCTAACCCTAAACATAGCCTTAATTAGAACCCTAACTATAACCCTAGGCCTTACTTTAGAGTTAGTATTAGGGTAAAGATAGTGTTAGGTTTAGGTGTCAGGTTAGGTTTTAGGTTTCACTAACCCTAGCCCTAATCTTAGACCTAATTTAGCCCTAGACCTAACCTTAACCCTAACTCTAGCTCAAAGACTAACTATAAATTTCACCTTAGTTTTAACCCTAGTTCTAACCCTCTGGAACCCTAATCCTAGCCCAAATTATAGATATAACACTAGCCCTATTCATAGCCCTAGCAAAATTCCTAGATCTAACCCTAATTCTAAATCTAACAATTACCCTTAGCCTAAACCTAAAACTAACCCTATCCCTAACCCTAAGGCTAATCCTAAAACTAGCACTAACCCTAGCCCTAAAACAAAACCAAGCCATAGACCTAAACCTAACCCTTAATATAAACTAAGCCCTAACCCTACACTTAGCCATAACTCTAGCACTAATTCGAGTTTTAAGCCAAACCTTAAAACTAACCCTGACCCTGACTCTGACCTTAACACTAACCCTAGCTCTAAACATCACCCTAACCCTATACCTAAACCTAACAATAGACTAGCCCTAACCCTAACAATAAAATTGGCCCTAATTGCAACCCTGGCACTTACACTAGTCTTTATCCTAAACCTAGCCTTAACTTAAACCCAAACCTAGCCTTATTCAGAGCACAATCCCTAGATTTACCCCTAACCCTAACTCTATCACTAATTGTAACTATGATCCTAGCCATAACGCTAGATTTAACCCTAACTCTAATCTTAAGCCTAACCCTATCAATAATAGTAACAATAACTCTAGCCATACACCTATCTATAACCCGATCCATTACCCTAATCATAATCCTCACCCTAATGTTAAACCTGGGCTTAAACCTAACTGTATCCCTAATCCTAACCCTATCCATTACCCTAAACCTAACCTGAAACCTAAATCTAACATTATCTTTACCCTAATCCTAACTCTAATGCTAGTGTGAGCCCTAACATAAAGCACTAACGTATCCAAAACACTAATCCTGACCCTGACACTAAGAGTACCCTTAACTCTAAACCTGACCCTAACCCTAAACCTAACCCTTACACCAGACGTAGCCATAAACCTAACTCTAAAACTATTTCTAACCTTAACACTGGACCTGAAATTAGCCCTAGCCATAATCCTAGCCTTAAATCTAGGCTTAATACTAACCTGAACCATAACCCGAGCCCTTACCCTAATTCTGTTCCTCAACCTAGGACTAAACCTACGTATAACCTCATCCCAAACCTAAACCTTAACTTAAACCACACCTTAAGCCATACACTGACCCTAATAGTACAGATAGCTGTAAACTTGACCCTTACCCTAAATCTAACCCTTACAATAGACCTAACCATAAACAACCTGAAACCCATCCCTAACTGTAAACCTAGACCTGAAATTAGCCCTAGCCCTAGTCCAAGCCCTAAGCCTAATATGAACACTAGCTCTCATCCTAGCCCACAACCTAGCCTTAATCATAACCTAACCCTAATTCTAACCCTTTCTCCAGCCCTAAGTCTAGTTATAACCCCATCGCTTACCCTAAACCTAACCCAAACCCTAACCATAACCCTGACCCTAGCCCTAAGCTTAACCCTAGGACTAACTCTAACACTAACCCTAGCCCTAACCCTAAACATAACCCTAGCCCTAGCTTTAAGACTAACTATAAATCTTGCCCTATCCCTAGCCCTAATTCTATCCCTATCACTTACCATAACCTTATTCCTAGCCATAGCCTAGAATAATCATAGCCCTAACCTTACACCTTGCCCCATCCCTAGATCTAAACATAACTCTAAATCTAACCCTAATTCTACACCTATACTTAACCCTACACTAGTCCTAAGCATAATGCTAATCCTATAACTAGCCCCAACCATAGGCTTAGCTCTAAAACAAAACTGAGCCATGACACTAACCCTAAAATTTTACCTAAACCACACCCTAACCTAATATCTAGCCCTAAGTCTAGCCCTAATTTGAGTCCTAATCTTAACCTTAAAACTACCCCTAAACCTGTCTCTGACATTAACACTAACCCTACCTCTATACATCACCCTAAACCTAAACCTTAACCTAACATTAGACCTGGTCTTAACCCTAATTCTAAAACTAGTTCTAATCATAACCCTGGATCATACATTGGCCGTGACCTTAAACTTAATGCTAACCAAATCCTAGCCCAAATCTGAGACCTAACCCTAGCTTTCACCCTAACCCTATCCCTAACACTAGCCCTAAACCTAATCCGAACCCTAGCCCTAACCCTAGCTCTAACCTTATACTTTACCCTAGCCAAACCCCAACCCTAATGCTAACCCTAGTCCTAAAACTAATCCTTAGTCTAACCCAAATCCTAACCCTATTACTAGTCCTAACCCTAGCCCTCATTCTTGTTATAACCATAACCCAAATTCTAATCATAACCATGACCCTTATTCTGACCTTGGACCTAAACCAAACCCTAACACTAGCCCTACCCATAACCATATATCTACACCTAACCCTAACACTAGCCCTAGATTAAACCTAATCCTAAATCTAGCCATATCTTTCACCAAGACCTAAACAAAAAAACTAGCCTAGCTCTAATGATAAGCATTAACCTTAGCCAAACACTAACCTTAAATCTAGACCTAACCAATCCTAATTCTGGGTCTAGTCCTAACCCTAACCCTAATCCAAACACAGACCCTGACCCTAACATTAATACTAGCTATAAAACTGACCCTAACTGAAACCTAAACCTAACACTAGAACTAGCCATAACCGTATACATAACCCTTACATAACCATAGCACTAAAATTAGCTCTAAACCTAACATAAAACCTAGCCCTAATCCTAGGCCTATATCTAGCCCAAAGCATAACCCAAATCCTAACCTAACCTTATACCTTACGCTAAAACTAACTCTCACGCTAACCCTAACACATGGCTAAGACCTGACCCTAGATAAAACCCCAAACCAAACCCTAAACAGAACCCTAGCCCTAGCCCTAAACCCAATCCTCATCATAGCAATAATCATAATGTTAACATAAGGACTAATACTATCTCTAAAATTATCCATTTACCTAAACTGAACCTTAACCCTAATGATAACCCTAGGTCTAATCCTAATTGTAAACCTAATCCTAGACCTAACCCTAAACCTAACCCTCATCATAGACTTAACCCTAGATAAAACCCTAATCCTTACTTTCACACTAACTCTAGTCCAAATGCTGACACTAACCTTAAACCTAAAACTACCCCTAACACTAACCTGACATTTAACCCTATCTGTTACCCTAAATCTAATGATAATATTAGCCCTAACATTAACACTAACCCTAAACCTAAAACTACCCTAACCCTAACCCAACATCTAACTCTATCCATTAACATAACTCTAAAAATAATCTCAGCCTTAACCCTAAGAAAAATGAAACTTAACTGTAAATATTTCCCTAGAAATAATCCTAAACCTAACCCTCACCCTAGCACTAAACCTAGCTCAAAACCTAACCTGTACCCTAAACCTAACAAAAACCTAAACCTAGCCCTAGGCCTAACCCTAACTCTAGCCCTAATCCTATCCAAAACCATAGCCCTAACCCTAGTTCTAATGCTATTCATTACCCTATAAATACCCTAACCCAAATGCTAACCCTAGGCCTAACCCTAACCCTATCACTAACCCTAACCCTACGAATTACCCTAATCTTAGCCTCCTGAATCCTAAACCTAAGCCTATCCATAAACCAAACCCTAATTCTAACCCTAACGCTAATTCGAGCCCTAAACCTAATAATTAACCTAACACAAACCGAAACCTGACCCTGACCCTAAAAATACACCTTACTCTTAACCTGGGCCTTACCCTAAACCTAACATTAGACCTAGCGATGAACCTAACCCTATAATTAATCCTAGCCATAAACTTAAACCTGACATTATCCCTATTCCTAAAACTTGCCCTAACCCTAAAACAAACCCTAGCCCTCATCGTAACCCCAAATCTAGCCTTAATTCTAACATAAACCTAACCGTAGACCTAAACGTAATTCTAATCATTGGCCTAGCCATCAACCTAGCTATAACCCCATCCCTTCCCCTAAAACTAACCCTAAACCTTATATTAAATATAGGCCTAATATAGCCCTTAACTTAACCCTAACCCAAGCCTTAAGACTAACTCTAACTATCGCCCTAGCTCTATTCCTACTTCTAACCCTATCCCTTACCATAACCCAAGCACTAGACCTAAACTTAGCCCTAATCCTAACCATAGCCCTAACCCTAGAATTAACCATAACTCTAAATGTACCCCTTAGCCTAAACTCACCCTATCACTAGCAATAATACTAACATTAATTGTAAAACTACCCTTAACTTCATCCTTAGCCCAAAACATATGAAGCCATACCACAAACCCTAAAACTTAACCTAAACCAAATCCTAACCCTACATCTAGCCCTAAGCCTACCCATAATTCAAGTCCTATCCCCAACCCTAAAACTAACCCTGACCCTGACTATGAACCAAACACTAACCTTAGCTGAAAACATCAACCTGAACTTAAACCTAACCATAGAATTAGACATAGCCCTAACCGTAAACCTAAAATTAACCTTAATCATAGCCCTAGTTCTTACATTAGCTGTATCTCTAACACTAGCCCTAATGTTACTCAAAATTTAGCCCGAATGAGAGCCCCAACCCTAGCTTTAACCCTAACTCTAAACCTAAACCAAGTCCTAACCCTTACCCTAAACATAACCCTAACTTTAATCCTTGCACTACCCTTAACCCTAACACTAACCCTAACATTAACACTAACCATAAACCTAGCCCTAACCATAGCTCTAACTCTATCCATTACCCTAACCCTAACCCTAACCCTAACCCTAACCCTAATGCTAATGCTTGGCCTAATCCTAACGCATTCACTAACCCTAAACTATCCATTACCCTAAACATAACCCTAACCCTAAACCTAACCAAGCACTCAACCTAGACGTAACACTAACCCTAAAACTGGCCCTAATTGTAACCCTAGTTCTTACATTAGCTGTAGCCCTAAAGCTAACACAAAACCTAGCCTAGTTCTAATCCAAACTCTAACCCTAGTTTTAACCCTAACCCTAAACCTAAACCTAGCCCTAACCCTAACCCTAGCCCTAACACTAGTGCTAACCCTATCTCTTACCCTAATCAAAACTCCAACCCTATATCTACCATAGGTCTACACCTAATTCTTAGCCTAACCCAAAACCTAACTCTATTACTAGTCCTTACACTAAGGCTCGATCTAGCTCTATCACTATCCCAAACTCTAACCCTAACCATGACCCTCTTCTGAACCTAACACTAACCATATGTCTAAACCTGACTCTAAGCCTAAACCGACTCCTAACATTGGCACTACTTGTTACTCTATAACTAAACCTTAACACTAGACCTAGACCTACACTTAATCCTTTAACTAGTGATAACTCTAGGCCTTGCCGTAAAGAAAAACTTAGTTCTAGCCCTAAAAGTGACCCTTAACATAACCCAAACACTAACCCTAACCCTTGACCAAACCCTAGTCCTAATGCTGGCCCTAACCTTAAACCTAACTCTAAACCAAACACTGACCCTTACCCTAACACAAACCCTAGCTCTAAACCTTGTCCTAACAAGAAACTTAAGCATAACACTAGACCTAGCCATATTACTAACCCTGAAACTAGTCATAACTATAGGCCAAACCAACCTCTAAATCTATCCATTATCCTAACCCTAACCCTAAAACTAATTCTAACCCTAGCCCTATCCCTCACTCTGACTATAACCCTAATTCTCATCCTAGACAAACACTAGCTGAATCCCTAACCCTTAAACTTAACCTAACCCTAACACTAACCCATGTCCTAAACCTAAACCTAACATTAAGCCTAGCCCTAATCCTAACCTTAAACCTATCTTTAACCCTAGTTCTAAGCCTACATATTACCCTAACTCTACCCCTAAACTTAATTTTAACCCTAGCCCTAACCCTAACCCTAGCTCTAACCCTACCCATTAACGTATCCCTAACTGTAACACTGATGATAACCCTAGCCTAAACCTAACCCTAGATATATCCATAAACCTAATCCTTGCCATAGAGCTAACACTTGCTCAAACCCTAATCATTATGCTAAACCTAAACCTAAACCTATTCCTAACCCTAACCTTAAGACCAAACCTAACCCTAACCCTAACATCAAACCCTATCCAATACCCTAAATATAATAATAACACTAGCCCTAAACATAACACTAGCATTGACACTAAGCGTAACTATAACCTAGACCTAACCTTAAACCTAATCTTTGCCCTAGTGTTAACCATAGCTCAAACTCTACCTTAACCTAACCCTAACCCTAGGCCTAACCCTAACTCTAGCCCTAATAATAAATATAACCCTAGCCCTAACTCTATCCCTTACCCTAAGCACAACCATAACCCTAAGGCTAACCCTACGCCTAACCCCAACCCTTTTGCTAACTCTAAACCTATAAAATACCCTACTCCTAACATGAACCCTAAACCCAAACCTATCATTATCCTAACCAAACCCTAAAGCGAATTCAAGCTCTAAAACTAAACCCAAACGTAAACCAAATCTGAAGCCTAATTCTAACCCTAATAACACCCCTAGCTCTAAACCTGATCCTTACCCTAAACTGAACCCTTACACTAGACCTAGCCATAAATCTAACCCTCAATCTATCCCTAACATAAGCCTAGACCTGACACTAGACCTAGCCCTAATTCTTGCCATAACCTTAAACAAACCCTACCCCTCATCCTAGCCCTAAACCTAGCCTTATTACTAAATCAACAATAATCCTAGCCCTAACTGAAATTCTAACCTTTGACCTAGCCCTAAAACTAGCTCTATCCCATCCCTTCCCCTAAACCAACCCTATCCCTAAACCTAAACCTAAGCCAAAACTAGGCCTAACCCTAATCCAAACATATAGACCTAATCCTAGCCCTAATTTAGCCCTAAACCTAATCTAACACTAGCCCTAAGAATAACTCTAACTCTCGCCCTAGTCCTATTTCTGGTTCTAATCCTATCTCTTACCATAATCCTATAACTTGCCTTATATTAGCTCTAAGCCTAGCTCTAGCCCTAATCCTATATCTAACCCTAACTCTAAATCTAACCCTAACCCTAAGCTAAACCTCTCACTAACATGAGCCGTAACAATAATGTTAATCCTAAAACTAGCCCTAAGCTAGTCCTAGCCCTACAAAACTACTGAATCATAGCCCTAAACCTAACCTTTTACATAAACCAAACCTTAAGTCTACACCTAGCAATAAACCTAGCTCTAATTCGAGTACTATTCTTAACCCTAAAACAAACCCTGACCCTGAATCTAACCCTAATACTAACCCTAGATCTAAACATCACTCAAAAGCTAAACCTAAAACTAACTGTAGACCTAGCCCTAACCCTAACCCTAAAACTAGTTCTAATTGTAACCCTAGTTCTTACATTGGCTGTAGCCCTAAAACTAGCCCTAATCTAATCCAAAACCTATCCTTAATCAGAGCCCTAACACTACCTTTAACCTTAACCATAACCCTAATTCTAGCCCAATCCCTTACCCTAAACCTAACCCTAACCCTAACCCCTGACATAACCCAAAACCTAACCCTAATCCTAGCCTTAATCCTAACAAACAACCTAGCCCTAACCCAAGCTGTAACCCTATCTATTACCATAATTCTAATCCTAAACCTAATGCTAACCCTAGGATAAGCCTAAACCTATTCCTAACCCTAAACTTATACATTACCCTAAACCTAACCTGAACCTTAAACCAAACCATATCCATAAACCTAATCTTAACCCTAGTAATCTTTTTTTTTTAATATTTATTTTATTTTTTTTTTTAGTTCTCGGCGGACACAACATCTTTGTTGGTATGTGGTGCTGAGGATCGAACCCTGGCCGCACGCATGCCAGGCGAGCGCGCTACCGCTTGAGCCACATCCCCAGCCCCAACCCTAGTAATCTTAACCCTAAAACTAACTCTAACCATAAGCCTAGACCTGACATTAGCCCTAGCCCTAATGAAGCCATAGCCCTAAAACAAACTCTAGCCATAATCCTAGCCCTAATCTTAGCCTTAATTGTAAACCTAAGCCAACCCTTAGACCTAACACTAATTTTAACCCTAGTCCTAGTTCTAAAGGTAGCCATTACATCATATGTAACCATAACCATAACCATAACCCTAGCCATAGACCTAGGCTCAGCTTTAATACTAACCTTAGCTCTAATTAAGCCCTAATTCTAACCCTAAATCTCACCCTAAGACTAACTCTAACTCTTGCCCTAGCCATATCCCTAGTTCTAACCCTATCCCTTATGATAACTCAAACCCTAGCCCTAACCCTAGTCCTAAACTTCGCTTAACCCTAAACCTATATCTAACCCTAACTCTAAATCTAACCCTAACCACAAGCCTAAACCTAACACTAGCTCTAACCCTAATGTCAATTTTTTTTTTTTTTACTAAAGAATGATGTATTTAACTAGGTGATGTTTTACCATTTGTAATATATGAATTGCAATCAAATGGCAAAATGTACATAGAAGAATGACTGAATACTGTTCACTTAAAGAAAACTATCATAAAAACCATGGTTAGAATTTGTTTCAGCAACTAAGTACAATGATTGCACAGCAGCTATAAGTCAAATGATACTGTAATAAGATTGGATATAAGAATAAACTGTGACAGCTAAAAAACTCGAAGTATAATTTTAAAATACATTGACTAGAATATATATATTCTAGATTTTAATCTATCAAAAATTATTTGGATGTTAATTTTAATTATAGCTAAATTTTATAAATATAGTTAATTTTAGTTATAGTGGTTTATCAAATCACAACATGTGCCTTTGCAAAATGATCTCAAATTTTAATAAAAATCTTATAGAAACTTTATTGTTCATGATCAGAATAAACACAGTGATGATCATATCACAAAATGTGCTTCTGCAATTTTAAAATTTTCGGAGTTAATGTGTTTTTTTGTCTTAATTCTCTCTTTAAACTGTTTTGAAAATTGTCAAAATAGCTGTTTAGCAGAAAGTATAATGTAGAAAAAGAACATATTGCTAAAGTGCATTTGCTTGGAGTTCATAGTTGCACCGTTCTGTAGTGCACACTTTCATATACTTTCTAGATGGTGGTATTAAAATTGAATATTATAACTAGTAAGCACTGAAACTAAGAAAGACAATCATAAACAACAAAGTTTTCATGAGAATGTTACTGATCAAAGGTTGGATCATTTGGTTTTTAATTAGTTGAAAGCACATACCAAAAATATTTTGTGAGCCTCAGAAAATTTGTTAAACCCAATTAAATACAATTTTATTTTAAATGATAAAAATCTCAAAATGAATAATTTTTGGTAAAAATTTTACTTTCCCAATTATGTGTATGAATAACTTCAGTTAATTTATCATATTTTTAAACTTAACATGTTTTTTTTTTATTGTTGGTCATTCAAAACATTACATAGTTCTTAATACATCATATTTCACAGTTTGATTCAAGTGGGTTATGAACTCCCAATTTTACCCCGTATACAGATTGCTGTATCACATCAGTTACCCTTCCATTGATTGACATATTGCCTTTCTAGTGTCTGATGTATTCTGCTGTCTGTCCTATTCTCTACTATCCCCCCTCCCCTCCCCTCCCCTCCCCTTTTCTCTCTCTACCCCTTCTACTGTAAATCATTTCTTCCATTTGTATTATCTTGTCTTACCCCTCCTTTCCTCTTATATGTCATTTTGTATAACCCTGAGGATCGCCTTCCATTACCATGCGATTTCCCTTCTCACTTCCTTTCCCTCCCACCTCTCAACCCTGTTAATGTAAATCTTCGTCTCAAACTCTTCGTCCCTACCCTGTCCTTGTTTACTCCCCTTATATCAAAGGACTCATTTGGTATTTGTTTTTTAAAGATTGACTAGCTTCTCTTAGCATAATCTGCTCTAATGCCATCCATTTCCCTCCAAATTCTATGATTTTGTCATTTTTAAATGCAGAGTAATACTCCATTGTGTATAAATGCCACATTTTTTTTTATCCATTCATCTATTGAAGGGCATCTAGGCTGATTCCACAATCTTACTATCATGAATTGTGCTGCTATGAACATCGATGTAGCAGTGTCCCTGTAGCATGCTCTTATTAGGTCTTTGGGGAATAGACCGAGAAGGGGAATAGCTGGGTCAAATGGTGGTTCCATTCCCAGCTTTCCAAGAAATCTCCATTGTGCTTTCAAAATTGGCTGCACCAATTTGCAGTCCCACCAACAATGAACAAGAGTGCCCTTTTCCCCGCATCCTCTCCAGCACTTATTGTTGTTTGACTTCCTAATGGCTGCCAATCTTACTGGAGTGAGATGGTATCTTAGGGTGGTTTTGATTTGCATTTCTCTGACTGCTAGAGATGGTGAGCATTTTTTCATGTACTTATTGATTGATTGTATGTCCTCCTCTGAGAAGTGTCTGTTCAGGTCCTTTGCCCATTTATTGATTGGGTTATTTGTTATCTTATTGTCTAATTTTTTGAGTTCCTTATATATTCTGGTTATTAGGGCTCTATCTGAAGTGTGTGGAGTAAAGATTTGTTCCCAGGATGTAGGCTCCCTGTTTATCTCTCTTATTGTTTCTTTTGCTGAGAAAAAACTTTTTAGTTTGAGTAAGTCCCATTTGTTGATTCTAGTTGTTAACTCTTGCACTATGGGTGTCCTATTGAGGAATTTGGAGCCTGATCCCACAGTATGTAGATCATAGCCAACTTTTTCTTCTATCAGATGCCATGTCTCTGATTTAATATCAAGCTCCTTGATCCATTTTGAGTTCACTTTTGTGCATGGCGAGAGATAGGGATTCAGATTCATTTTGATGCAGATGGATTTCCAGTTTTCCCAGCACCATTTGTTGAAGATGCTATCCTTCCTCAATTGCATGCTTTTAGCCCCTTTATCAAATATAAGATAGTTGTAGTTTTGTGGATTGGTTACTGTGTCCTCTATTCTGTACCATTGGTCCACCCGCCTGTTTTGGTACCAGTACCATGCTGTTTTTGTTACTATTGCTCTGTAGTATAGTTTGAAGTCTGGTATGGCTATACCGCCTGATTCACACTTCCTGCTTAGTATTGTTTTTGCTATTCTGGGTCTTTTATTATTCCATATGAATTTCATGATTCTTTTATCTTTTTCTACAAGAAATGCTGTTGGGATTTTGATTGGAATTGCATTGAACTTATAGAGAACTTTTGGTAATATCGCCATTTTGATGATGTTAGTTCTGCCTATCCATGAGCAGGGTATATTTTTCCATCTTCTAAGGTCTTCTTCTATATCTTTCTTTAGGGTTCTGTAATTTTCATTGTATAAATCTTTCACCTCTTTTGTTAGGTTGATTCCCAAGCATTTTATTTTTTGGGGGGATATTGTAAATGGAGTAGTTGTCCTCATTTCCGTTTCAGAGAGTTTGTCGCTGATATACAGGAATGCCTTTGATTTATGCATGTTGATCTTATAACCTGCCACTTTGCTGAATTCATTTATTAGCTCTAATAGCTTCTTTGTAGACCCTTTTTGGTCTGCTAGGTATAGAATCATATCATCTGCAAATAGTGATAATTTAAGTTCTTCTTTTCCTATTTTTATGCCTTTAATTTCTTTCGTCTGCCTAATTGCTCTGGCAAGTGTTTCGAGGACTATGTTGAACAGAAGTGGTGAGAGAGGGCATCCCTGTCTTGTACCAGATCTTAGAGGGAATGCCTTCAATTTTTCTCCATTCAGAATGATGCTGGCCTGTGGCTTATCATAGATTGCTTTTACAATGTTGAGGTATGATCCAGTTATCCCTAATTTTTTTAGAGTTTTGAACATAAAGGGATGCTGTACTTTGTCGAAAGTTTTTCTGCATCTATGGAGATGATCATATGGTTCTTATTTTTAAGTCTATTGATGTGGTGAATAACATTAATTGATTTCCGTATATTGAACCAGCCTTGCATCCCATGGATGAATCCTACTTGATCATGGTGTATAATGTTTTTGATATGTATTTGAATCTGATTCGCCAGAATTTTATTGAGGATTTTTGCGTCAAGGTTCATTAGAGATATTGGTCTGTAGTTTTCTTTCTTTGAAGTGTCTTTGTCTGGTTTCGGAATCAGGGTGATTTTGGCTTCGTAGAATGAATTTGGAAGTTCTCCCTCTTTTTCTATTTCCTGAAATAGCTTGAAAAGTGTTGGTGTTAGTTCCTCTTTAAAGGTTTTGTAAAACTCTGCTGTATACCCATCCGGTCCTGGGCTTTTCTTAGTTGGTAGTCTTTTGATGGTTTCTTCTATTTCCTCTATTGTTATTGGTCCTGACTCAATCTGGGCAGATCATAAGACTTAAGGAATTTATCTATGCCTTCACTATCTTCTATTTTATTGGAGTATAAGGATTCAAAATAATTTCTGATTATCTTCTGTATTTCTGAAGTGTCTGTTGTGATATTGCCTTTTTCATCCCGTATGCTAGTAATTTGGGTTCTCTCTCTTCTTCTCTTCCTTAGCATGGCTAAGGGTCTGTCAATTTTATATATTTTTTCAAAGAACCAACTTTTAGTTTTGTCAATTTTTTTCAATTGTTTCTTTTGTTTCAATTTCATTAATTTCAGCTCTGATTTTAATTATTTCTTGCCTTCTACTTCTTTTGCTGTTGTTTTGCTCTTCTTTTTCTAGGATTTTGAGATGAAGTATGAGATCATTTATTTGTTGTTTTTTTCTTTTTTTGAGGAATGAACTCCAAGCAATGAATTTTCCTCTTAGAACTGCTTTCAATGTGTCCCATAGATTCCGATATGTTGTGTCTGTGTTTTCATTTGACTCTAGGAAGTTTTTAATTTCCTCCTTGATGTCTTCTAAAACCCATTGATCATTCAGCAACCTATTGTTCATTCTCCAAGTGATGTTTGATTTTTCCTTCCTTCTTTTATCATTGATTTTCAGTTTCATTCCATTATGATCAGATAAGATGCATGGTATTATCTCTACCCCTTTATATTGTCTAAGAGTTGCCCTGTGACATAATATATGGTCTATTTTTGAGAAGGTTCCATGTGCTGCTGAGAAAAAAAGTGTAACTACTTGATGTTGGGTGGCATAGTCTATATATGTCAATTAAGTCTAGGTTGTTGATTGTGTTGTTGAGTTCTATAGTTTCCTTATTTAACTTTTGTTTGGTAGATCTGTCGAGTGGTGAGAGAGGAGAGTTGAAGTCTCCCATGATTATTGTATGGTGGTCTATTAGACTCTTGAACTTGAGAAGAGTTTGCTTGATGAACACAGCTGCACCATTATTTGGGGCATATATATTTATGATTGTTATGTCTTGTTGGTGTATGGTTCCCTTGAGCAGTATGAAGTGTCCTTCTTTATCCCTTTTGATTAACTTTGGCTTGAAATCTATTTTATTGGATATGAGTATGGACACTCCTGCTTGTTTCCACAGTCCATATGAGTGGTATGATTTTTCCCAACCTTTCACCTTCAGTCTATGAATATCTTTTCCTATCAGATGCGTCTCCTGTAGGCAGCATATTGTTGGGCCTTGTTTTGTGATCCATTCTACTAGCCTGTGTCTCTTAATTGGTGAGTTTAAGCCATTAACATTTAGGGTTATTATTGAGATATGGTTTGTTCTTCTATCCATATTTGTTTATTGATGTTACTAAACCTGATTTGTTATCCTCTTTGACTACTTTCCCCCATTTACTGTCCTACCTCCCATTGTTGGTTTTCAATGTTATTTTCCATTTCCTCTTCCTGTAATGTTTTGCCAAGGATTTTTTGAAGAGATGGTTTTCTAGCTGCGAATTCTTTTAACTTTTGTTTATTGTGGAAGGTTTTAATATCATCTTCTATCTTGAAGCTTAATTTCGCCGGATACACGATTCTTGGTTGGAACCCATTTTCTTTCAGTGTTTGAAATATGTTATTCCCGGATCTTCTAGCTTTCAGAGTCTGTGTTGAGAGATCAGCTGTTATCCTGATTGGTTTACCCCTAAATGTAATCTGCTTTCTTTCTCTTGCAGCTTTTAAAATTCTCTCCTTATTCTGTATGTTGGACATCTTCATTATAATGTGTCTAGGTGTGGATCTCTTATGATTTTGCACATTCGGCGTCCTGTAGGCTTCTAGGATTTGGGATTATGTCTCATTATTCAAGTCTGGGAAATTTTCTCATATTATTTCACTGAATAGACTGTTTATTCCTTTGGGATGGAGCTCTGTGCCTTCCTGTATCCCAATGAGTCTTAAATTTGGTCTTTAATATTGTCCCATAATTCTTGGATATTCTGCTCATGGTTTCTTAGCAGACTTGCTGAGCTGTCTATGTTCTTTTCCAGTTGAAATACTTTGTCTTCATTGTCTGATGTTCTCTCTTCTAAGTGATCCACTCTGCTGGTAGTATTCTCAATTGAGTTTTTAAGTTGGTTTATTGTTTCCTGCATTTCTAGGATTTCTATTTGTTTGTTTTTTATTACCTCTATCTCCCTGTGAAATTGATCTTTTACTTCCTGGATTTGTTTGTCAATGTGGTCTTTCATTATCTGATTTTGCTGTCTCATGTCTTCCTTGAGACTCCAGATCATCTGAAGCATGTATATCCTGACCTCTCTATCTGACATTCCATCTGTTGCACCTATTACCTCTTCTAAAGTCGAGTTGACCTGCATTGCCTGTGGTCCTTTCTTTCCTTGTCTTTTCATACTGCTGGCATTTCTTTCTGCTTGGTGAAACTGTTGTGTTTTTGAAATTTTCCCTCTATTTATTTATATTGCTCTTGTATGATTGAAAGATCACCTTGCAGGGCAGGTAGTGGCTGTGATCCTCCTCCAATTTGTGTGATCCGTCTACTACGCTGGCAGGCCCTAGGTCTGCTCTGCTGGTCGGTCAAATGTCCGCCTACCCAGCAGGCACGAGGGGCACCTCTGTCACTCCGCAGGTTGCTGGGCCTAACCTCCCGATGGGTCGAAGGTTCGCTTAGCTTGCAGGCACTGGGGGAGGGGCCGGTTCCACCCCTCAGTAGGCCGCTCGGCCCGATCTGCCAGTGGTCACAGCCCCGCCTACCTTGTAGACACTGGGGGAGGGGACGGGCCTGCCCTTCAGCAAACCGCTGGCCCTGTCTTACTTGTGGGACCTGTCCGCATTCCCTGCAGGCGCGTGTAGCTGTTCTCTCACTTGGCAGGTTGCTGGACCTGACCCGCCCGTGGGTTGCAGGTTCACCTAGCTTGCAGACACTGGGGGAGGGGCCGGTTCCATCCCTCAGCAGGCCGCTCGGCCCATCTGCCAGTGGTCAGAGTCCCGCCTACCTTGCAGACACTGGGGGAGGGGGCGGGCTTGCCCTTCAGCAAGCCGCCGGCCCTGTCCTACTTGTGGGTCCTGTCCGCGTTCCCTGCAGGCGCGCGTAGCTGCTCTCTCACTCAGAAGGTTGCTGGACCTGACCCGCCCGTGGGTTGCAGGTTCACCTAGCTTGCAGGCACTCCCTAATGTCAATTTGAAAACTAGCCTTCACCCAAGCCCTAGCTCTCAATCAAAACCGAGCCATTTCACTGACCCAAACTTTTAACCTTAACCAAACCCTAACTCCACACCGAGCCCTAACCCAAGCCCTAATTTGAGTCCTAACCCTATCCCAAGTAGTAATACTAACCCTGACTCTGACCTTAACACTAACTCTAGCTCTACACATCAGCCTATCTCTAAACCTAAACCTAAAACTACACCTCTCCCTGAACCTAACCCTAAAACTAGCCCTAAACGTAATGTCAGTTCTTAAATTAGCCATAGACCTAAACCTAACAAAAAACCTAGCCCCAATCCAAGGCCTAACCCTAGCTTTAACCCTAACCCTAACCCTAGCTCTAACCCTAACCCTATCCCTAGTCCTAAGCTAACTCTAACCCTATTTCTTACACTTAGTCAAACCCTCACCCTCTTGCTACCCTAGTCTTAACACTAATTTTATGCCTACCCCAAACCCTAACTCTATTAATAGTCCTAACCCTAACCCTCATTCTAGCTCTAAACTTAACCCAAACCCTAACTCTAACCCCGACCCTTATATTGACCCTAACACTAACCCTAGGTTTAATCCTGACCCTAACCCTTATCTGAAACCTAACACTAGTGTTACAATTAACCCTAAACCAAAAACTAACAATAATACTAGCCCTAGACCTAAACCTAATCCTAAGTATAGTCATAACCCTAGCTTTAACCCAAACACTAACTCTACCCCTAGACCTAATCTTAGTCCTCATTCTGGACCTAAACTTGAACCTAATCCTAACCTAAACCCTGACACTTACCCTAACAAAAACCCTAGCTCTAAACCTTAACCTTACACAAAAAACTAACCCTAACACTAGACGAACTCTACATCTAGTTATAACCATAACTCTAGCTCTTACAATACCCATAGATGTAACACTAGCCCTAAAACTCACACAAAACCTATCCCTAATTACAGACCTAAACCTAACCCTAAGCATAAATCTAACCCTAAACCTAGCCCTAACCCTATCCCTAACCCTTCCTCTAGCCCTAACTCTAGCTGAAACCCTCCCTAACCTTACCCTAAAATAACCCTAACCCAAACCCTAAACTTCATCCTAACTGTAACCATAGCCGAAACCATAGCACAAATTCTATCAATTACACTAACCATAACCCTAAAACTAATGCTAACCCTAACCCTACACTAGCCCAGACTGTAAAGGTAACACTCACCCTAGCCCTAAACCTACCTCAATCTCTAATACTTACACTTAATCTAATCCTAAAACTAACCCAAGGCCTAACCCTAAACCTAACTTCAGCCCTAATCCTAACCTTAACCCTAGACCTACCCCTGGCTCAAACCCTACCCATTACTCTAACCCTAAACTCAACCCTAATTAAAACACTAGACCTAAAGCAAAATGTACCCTAACCCTAAGTATACACCTAAGCTTAGAACTAACAGTGAACCTAACTAACCTAAGCTAGCTCAAACACTACCCCTAATCCTAACCCTAATCCTAACACTAACCTAAACTTAATCTACCTTTAACCTGAAATCTAAACCTATTACTCTAACCCTAATGATAAGCATAGCCCTAACCATTACACTAACTATGACTATAACCCTAGACCAAACCATAAATTAATTTTAGCCATAGCAAAAATCCTAGCTCAAACCCTAAAGTGTAAGCTAAACCTAATCCTAAGTCTAACCCTGGCCTTAACCCTGAACCTAACTCTAATTCTAGCCCTAATCCTAACAATTATCCTAGTCCTAACCCTAGGTCAAATCATATAAATTACCCTAACAGTAACCCTAACCCTAATGCTAACCCTAGGCCTAATCCTAAACTATAAACCTATAACAAACCCTAACCATATGTATTACCTTAAACCTAACCTAACCCTAAATCTAATAGTATCCATTACCCTAACCCTAATTCTAATCTTAATGCTAATTTGAGCCTTAACTCTAAACCTTAACCTGAAGCCTGACACTGACCCTAATAATACCCCAGCTCTTGATCTGATTCTTTCCCTATACATAACACTTTAATTTGACCTAGCCATAAACTTAACCCTAAAAATATCACTAACTATAAACCTAGACCTGACATTAGTCCTACCCCTAATTCTTGCCCTAAACCTAAAACAAATCCTAGCCCTAATCCTAGCCTTAAATTTAGCCTTAATCCTAAAACTAACCATAATCCTAGCCCTAACCCAAAAGCTAATCATAAAACTAGCCCTAACCCTAAGCATATCACTAAAACAAAACCGAGCAACATGCCTAACACTAACCTTAATGTAAACGAAACCCTAGCACTACACCTAGACCTAACCCTAGCGCTAATTCGAGTCCTAAACATAACCTTAAGAATAACCCCGAACCTGACTTATATCCTAACACTCATCCTAGCTCTAAACACCACCCTAAGTGTAAACCTACCGTAATCCTATTCCTAGACCTAACCCTAAACCTAGCCCTAACCCTAGCTCAAAACCTAAACTTTATGCTAAATGTAACCCTAAACTTAACCCAAAACCTAGTTCTAACACTATCTCTAACTCTAACTCAAGGCATATTTCTAACCATAACTCTAGTTCTAACCCTATCAATTAACTGAGCCATAACCCTTACCCTAATGCTAACCCTAAGCCTAACCCTAGCCCTATCAGTAACACTAACCATATCAATTACCCTAAACCAAACTGAACCTTAAAACAAACCCTAATTATACCCTAACCATAACCCTAATTCTAATTTGAGCCATAAACCTAAATACTTACATAAGCCAAATTCTAATCCTAATAATTCCCCGAGCAATAACCATGAGACCTTACCCTTACCATAAACCTAAACTTTACACTAGACGTAACCATAAGCCTAATCCTAAAACTATCTGTAAACATAACCCTAGACATGATATTAGCCCTAGCACTAATTCCAGCCCTGAATCTAAAACAAAGACTATCCCTCATCCTAGCCCTAAACCTAATCTAACCTAATCATAACCCTAACTCCAATCCTAGCCCAACCCTAACTCTAACCCTCATCTTACGTATAAACCTAGATATAACACCATTCTTTATCCTAAACTTAAACCTAACCCTATCCCTATTGCTAGGCCTAAGCTAAACACTAACCCTAGCCCTAATTCTAGCCCTAATTTAACCCTATCCCAAACCCTAACTCTAAATCTGCCCTATCACTAACTCTAACTCTCACACTAGCCCTATCCCTAGTTCTAAACCTATCCCTTACCATAAATCTAACCCTGGCCCAAACCCTTGACCTATCCTTAATCCTAGCTTAATTCTAGATCTAAACCTAACTATAAATGTAATCCTAACCCTAAGTCTAAGACTAACACTAACACTAGCCCTAACCCTAATACTAATTGTAAAACTAGCCCTAACCCTAACCCTAGGACTAAAACAAAACCGAGCAATAGACCTAACCATAAACCTTAACTTAAACCAAACCCTAAACTACTAAAAACTATTCCTAGCCTTAATGGAGTCTTAACTCTACTTAAAACTAACCCTGACCCTGACTCATATCCTAACACTCACCCTAGCTCTAAACATGACAGTAACCTTAAACAGTACCCTAACAGTAAACCTAGTCCTAATTCAAGTCCTAACACAAACCCTAAAACTAACCCTGACTCTGACTCCTATGTTAAAAATAACTCTAGCTCTAAATATCACCCTAACCATAAATCTAAAATTAACACTAGAACTAACCCTAACCCTAAAGCTAATCAAAATTGTAATCCTGGTTCTTACATTACCTGTTGTGCTAACCCTCGCCTTAACAAAAAACAAAAACTAGACCTAATCCGAGCCCTACACCTAGCTTTTATTCTAACGCTACCTCTAACTCTAGCTCTAACCCTATCACTAAACCTAAGAAAAACCCTAACCCTAATGGTAACCCTAGACCTATCCCTAATCCTCAGGCTAATCAAAACTCTCACCATATTAAAAGTCCTAATCCTAGCCCTCATTCTAGCTCTAACCCTATTCCAAATCTTAACCTTAACCCTGACCCTTATTCTGACCATAAAACTAACCTCGGTCTAAACCTGAACCTAAAGCTAGACCAAATCGTAACACTAGCCCTACCAGTAACCTTATACTTAAACCAGACCCTATCAGTAGCCATAGACCTAAACCTAATCCTAAATATTGCCTTAACTGTAGCTCTTCATATAAACAAAATACTAGACTTTAAAAAACACCCTTAACTTAACAAAAAGACTAACCCTATCCCTAGACATACACCTAGTCCCAATTCTGGTTTTAATCTTAACTCTAACTCTAACCTGAACACTGACCTTGTCATTAAAAAGAAACCTATCTCTAAACCTGATTCTAACCGAAAACCTAAACCTAACACTATACATAGCCATAATCCTAACCCTACAACTAGCCCTAATCATAATCCTAGCTCTTACATTACCAAAGCCCTAACTCTACGCTTTAATGTAACACAAAACGTAGAGAGAATTCTAGGCCTAAAAATAGCCCTAAGCATAACCACAACCCTAACCCTAGCCCTAAACCTAAACCTAATCCTAGCCTTAGTCTTAAACCTTACTCAAAGCCTAACCTTTACAATAAATATAAACTTAGACCTATACCTTTCTCTAAACCCTAACCCTAGCTGTAACCCTAACCTTAACCTTATCCCTAAACCTAGCTCTAAACCTACACCTTACATAACCCTACACATAACTGTATTGATCACCATAGCCTTATCCCTAACCATAACCCTAACCCTAACCAGAAAACTAACAATAGACCTAAACATAAAACTAACACTCGCCATAGCCCTAACCCTAGCTCAAAACCTAACCCGTACCATAAACCTAAACTAAATGTAGTCTTAACATTAAACCAAAAACTAAATCTAACGCTCAAACTAAACCTAAACCTATATATAACCATATCCATTACCCTAAACTTTACCCTAACCCTAACGATAACCCTAGCCCTAACCTTAACCCTAACCCTAAACCTACCATGATCCTGCTAGACCTAAGGCTGAACATAATCCTAGACCTAGTCATATCACTAACACTAGCTCAAATCTGAGGCCTTACCGTAAACCTAACCCTAGCCCAAACCCTAACCCTAATCCTAGTCCTAATCCTAAACATAACAATAGCCCAAATCCTAGCTCTAACTCTATCCATTACCCTAACCATAACCCTAAACCTAAGGCTAAACCTAGCGCTAACTCTAACCCTAACCCTAACTCTATCCCTAGCCTTGATTCTAACCTGAAGTCTCAACCTAGCCATCACACTTACTCAATCCCTGACCCTTACCCTTAATCCAACCATAAGAAAATGATAAGCCTAACCCTATCCCTAGCCCTAGTCCTAAACTTTAAACTAGACTTAACCTTAGCTCTCACCCCACCCATTACCCTAACCCTAACCATAAACGTCATGATAACCCTAGCCCTAACCCTAAACCTACTCTAACCCTAACTGTAAAGCTAACCCTAAACCCAACCATAAACCTAACAGTTGTCATATTCCAAACCCTAGCTCAAACTCTAACAATTATCCTAAACTTTAGCCCTCATGCTAAACCTAACGCTAACCCTAATCCGACATCTAAACCTGTCCATTACATTCACCCCAATGATAACCCTAATCCTAACCCTAGACCTAATCCTAACCCTAACCCTATACTTAGCACTAACCCTAGCTCAAACCCTAACCCATACCCTAAACCTAACACTAGCATTAAACCTAACCCTAACCCTAAATCTAGCCCTAATCCTAAACATAAACCTAGCCCTAACCCTACCTCTAACGGTATACATTACCCTAAAGATAACCATAAACCTAATGCTAATCCTAGGCCTAAACCTAAACCTATCCATTTCCCTAAACCTAACCTGAGCCCTAAACCTAACCTGAGGCCTAAACCTAATCTTATACATTACTCTAACCCTAACCCAAACCTAATGCTAATTTGAGCAATAACCCTAAACCTCAACCCAACTCTAACAAAAAACCTGATTCTGACTATTACAATAGCCCTAGCTCTCAACTTGAACTTCACCCTAAATAACTCTGACATTAGACCTAGCCATAAATGTCACCCGAAAACTATCCCTAAATATAACCCTAGACCTGACATTAGCCCTAGCCCTAAAACTTGTCATAACCCTAACACAAACACTAGCCTTCATCCTAGCCCTAAACCTACCCTTGATCCTAACCCAAACCCTAACTCTAGCCCTATCCCTAATTTAACCCTCGCTCGAGTTCTTAACCTTGCTATAACCGCATTGCATCTCCCAAATCTAACCCTAACTCCAACCTTAGACTTATCACTTACACTAATCTTAGAACTGATCCTAGCCCTAATTTAGCCCTAACCCTACCTGTAGCACTAAGACTAACTCTAAATCTCACCCTAGCCTTATTCCTATCCCTTACCATAACCCTAAACTTGCCCTAACGTTAGCCCTAACACTAGTCCTAGCTCTAAGCTTAGAACTAACCATAACTCTGTGTCCAACCGTAACCCTAAGCCTAAACCTCACACTAACACTAGCCCTAACACTAACACTAATTATAAAACTAGCTCTAATCTAATTCAAGCCCTAAAACAAAACCGAGCCACAGCCCTAACCCTAACCCTTAACATTAACCAAAACCAAAACCTAACCCTAAACCTAGCCCCAACCTTAGCCCTAATTCCAGTCCTAACCTAACCCTAAAACTAACCTTGAGGATGATTCTGACTTTACACTAATCCTAGCTCTAACATCACCCTAAACGTATATCTAAACCTAAAACTAGAACTAGCCCTAACCGTATACCTAAAAGTAACCCTAATCATAATAACTCTAGTTCTTATATTAGCCATAGCCTTAACCTAAAGCAAAATTCTATCTCTAAACTGAGCCCTACAATTCATTTTAACCCTAACCCTAACCTAAAATAAAACCTAGCCCTAACCCTAACCCTAACACTAGCTTTAACCCTAACCTAACTCTAAACCTAATCCTAACCCTAAACTTAATCTTAACCATAACCCTAGCCCTAACTCTAGCTCTAATCCTATTACCTGAAATCTAACCCTAACCCTAATCCTAATCCTAGAATAACCCTTACTCTATCCATAACCTTAACCCTATTCATTACCCTAAACCTAACCTGAACCCTAAACCTAACCATATCCATTATCCTAACCCTAAACATAATCCTAACGTAATTTGAGCCCTAACCGTAAACGTTAAACTAAACAAACCCTAACAGATACCCTGACCCTAATAATACCCCTGTCTCTAAAAGTGACCCTAACCCACACCTAACCCTTACACTATACATAGCCATAAACCTAACCCTGAAACTATCCTTAATCATAACCCTAGACCTGACATTAGACCTAGCCATAATGTTAGACTTTATGCAAAAAAAGGCCCTAATCCTGGCCCTAAACCTACCCTTAATCCAAACCCTAACCCTAACACTAGGCCTAACCCTAAAGAGAACCCTCACCCTAGCCCTTAACCTAGCTAAAATACCATACCGTACCCTAAACCTAATTCTAACCCTAGCCCTAACCAAGGCCTAGCCCTAATACTAAACCTAGCTCTAATTCTAGACCTAATTTAGCACTAACCCTAAACCTAATCATATCCCTAGCCCTAAGACTAACTCTAACTCTTGCCCTAGCCCTAGCCATAGTTCTAACTTTATCCTGTACCATGACCCAAAGCCTAGCCCTAACCCTAGCCCCAAACTTAGCCCTATCCCTAAACCTAGATCTAACCCTAACTCTATATCTAACCCTAAACTTAAACCTAAACCTCACCCCAACACTAGCCCTAATCCTAATGTTAATTTGAAAACTACCCCTCACTATAGCCATAGCATTCAAGCAAAACTGAGCTACAGCTCTAATCTTCAACCTTAACCTAAACCAAACCCTAACACTATGCCTAGCCCTTACCCTAGCACTTATTTGAGTCCTAATCTTAACTGTACAACTAATAATGACACTGACTCTGATCCTAAAACTAACCTTAGCTCTAAACATCACCCTAACCCTAAACCTAATCTGAACACACAACCTAACCCAAACCCTAATCCTAAAACAAGTCCTAATCAAAATGCTAGGTCTTAACTTAGCAATAGCCCTAACACTAACACAAAACATAGCCTTAATCTGAACCCTAACTCTAGCTTTAACGCTAATGGTAACCCTAACCCTAACCATAACCCTAGCTCTAACCCTATCCCTTACCCTATGCAAGCCCACACCCTAATGCTACCCTAATCCTAACCCTAATCCTTAGCCTACCCCAAACCCTAACTCTACTACTAGTCCTAACCCTAAGCCTCATTCTATCTCTAACCCTAACCCAAATCCTAAGCCTATCCCTGACTCTTATTCTGACACTAACACTATCCCTAGGTCTAAGCCTGACGTAAACCAAACATTAACACTAGCCCTATGGGTAAACCTATACCTAAACCTAACAGTAACATTAACACTAGACCTAAACTTAATCCTAAATATAGCCATAACTCTAGCCCTAGCCCTAAACAAAAACCTAGTTCTAGCACTAACAATAACCATTAGTCTAACACAATGACTAACAATACCCGTAGAACTAACCCTAGTAAAATTGTGCTCCTAACCATGAATCCAATGCTAACTTGAACACTGACCCTTACCCTAACAGAAACCCTATCTCTAAATCTTATCCTTACCCAAAACATACCCCTAACACTAGATCTATCCATAACCCTAAACTTAAAACTAGCCATAATCATAATCCTATTTCTTACATTACCCATGGTCCTAACACTAGCCATAAACCTCCCCGTAAACCTAGCCCTAAATTAGCACTAAAACTAGCTGTAAGCCTAATCCTAACCTTACCCTAGCTCTAACCCTCACACTTGCCTAGCCCTAACCTTAGATCAAACTCTAACTCTTACCCATAATGTAACCCTAACTCTAACCCTAACCCTAACCCTTGCCCTAATCCTAACTGTAATCATAGCACATATCCTACCTGAAATTCTATACATTGCCTTAAATATAACCCTAACACTAATGCTAACCCTAGTCCTAACTCTAACCCCAATTCTAACCATAGCCCTGACTCTACTCCTAAACCTTGCCCTAGCCCTAAACATAAACACTTACCCTAAACCTAACTCTAACATTAACCCTAGGCCTAACCGTAACCCTAGTCCTAATCCCAACTTTAACCCAATCCCTAACTCTAGCACTAACTCTATCCATTACCCTACACATAAGCCTATCCTAAATGCTAAACCTAGGCCTAAACCTAACACTATCCCTAAAACTAACCCTATACATTACTCTATACCTAACCTGAACCCTAAACATAAACCTATTAATTACTATAAACCTAAGCCTAATGCTAATTTGAGTCTTTTTTTTTATTGTTGGTCGTTCAAAACATTACATAGTTCCTCATACATCATATTTCACAGTTTGATTAAAATGAGTTATGAACTCCCAATTTTATCCCGTATACAGATTGCTGCATCACATCAGTTACCCTTCCATTGATTGACATATTGCCTTTCTATTGTCTGATGTATTCTGCTGTCTATATTATTCTCTACTATCCCCCTCCCCTCCCCTCCCCTCCCCTTTTCTCTCTCTACCCCTTCTACTGTAAATCACTTCTTCCATTTGAATTATCTTATCTTACCCCTCCTTTCCTCTTATATGTCATTTTGTATAACCCTGAGGATCGCCTTCCATTTCCATGCGATTCCCCTTCTCGTTTCCTTTCCCTCCCACCTCTCAACCCTGTTAATGAAAATCTTCATCTCAAGCTCTTCATCCCTACCCTGTCCTTGTTTCCTCCCCTTATATCAGAGGAGTCATTTGGTATTTGTTTTTTAAAGATTGACTAGCTTCACTTAGCATAATCTGCTCTAATGCCATCAATTTCCCTCCAAAGTCTATGATTTTGTCATTTTTAAATGCAGAGTAATACTCCATTGTGTATAAATGCCACATTTTTTTAATCCATTCATCTATTGAAGGGCATCTAGGCTGATTCCACAATCTTGCTATCGTGAATTGTGCTGCTATGAACATCGATGTAGCAGTGTCCCTGTAGCATGCTCTTATTAGGTCTTTAGGGAATAGACCGAGAAGGGGAATAGCTGGGTCAAATGGTGGTTCCATTCCCAGCTTTCCAAGAAATCTCCATACTGCTTTCCAAATTGGCTGCACCAATTTGCAGTCCCACCAGCAATGAACAAGAGTGCCCTTTTCCCCACATCCTCTCCAGCACTTATTGTTGTTTGACTTCCTAATGGCTGCCAATCTTACTGGAGTGAGATGGTATCTTAGGGTAGTTTTGATTTGCATTTCTCTGACTGCTAGCGGTGGTGAGCATTTTTTCATGTACTTATTGATTGATTGTATGTCCTCTTCTGAGAAGTGTCTGTTCAGGTCCTTTGCCCATTTATTGATTGGGTTACTTGTTGTCTTATTGTCTAATTTTTTGAGTTCTTTATATATTCTGGTTATTAGGGCTCTATCTGAAGTGTGTGGAGTAAAGATTTGTTCCCAGGATGTAGGCTCCCTGTTTATCTCTCTTATTGTTTCTTTTGCTGAGAAAAAACTTTTTAGTTTGAGTAAGTCCCATTTGTTGATTCTAGTTGTTAACTCTTGCGCTATGGGTGTCCTATTGAGGAATTTGGAGCCTGCTCCCACAGTATGTAGATCATAACCAACTTTTTCTTCTATCAGATGCCGTGTCTCTGATTTAATATCAAGCTCCTTGATCCATTTTGAGTTCACTTTTGTGCAAGGCGAGAGATAGGGATTCAGATTCATTTTGATGCAAATGGATTTCCAGTTTTCCCAGCACCATTTGTTGAAGATGCTATCCTTCCTCCATTGCATGCTTTTAGCCCCTTTATCAAATATAAGATAGTTGTAGTTTTGTGGATTGGTTACTGTGTCCTTTATTCTATACCATTGGTCCACCCGCCTGTTTTTGTACCAGTACCATGCTGTTTTCATTACTATTGCTCTGTAGTATAGTTTGAAGTCTGGTATCGCTATACCGCCTGATTCACACTTCCTGCTTAGTATTGTTTTTGCTATTCTGGGTCTTTTATTATTCCATATGAATTTCATGATTCTTTTATCTATTTCTACAAGAAATGCAGCTGGGATTTTGATTGGCATTGCATTGAACTTATAGAGAACTTTTGGTAATATCGCCATTTTGATGATGTTGGATCTGCCTATCCATGAGCAGGGTATATTTTTCCATCTTCTAAGGTCTTCTTCTATGTCTTTCTTTAGGGTTTTGTAATTTTCATTGTATAAATCTTTCACCTCTTTTGTTAGGTTGATTCCCAAGTATTTTATTTTTTGGGGGGATATTGTGAATGGAGTAGTTGTCCTCATTTCCATTTCAGAGGATTTGTCGCTGATATACAGGAATGCCTTTGATTTATGCGTGTTGATCTTATATCCTGCCACTTTGCTGAATTCATTTATTAGCTCTAATAGCTTCTCTGTAGACCCTTTTTGGTCTGCTAGGTATAGAATCATATCATCTGCAAATAGTGATAATTTAAGTTCTTCTTTTCCAATTTTTATCCCTTTAATTTCTTTCGTCTGTCTAATTGCTCTTGCCAGTGTTTCGAGGACTATGTTGAACAGAAGTGGTGAGAGAGGGCATCCCTGTCTTGTACCAGATCTTAGAGGGAATGCCTTCAATTTTTCTCCATTCAGAATGATGCTGGCCTGTGGCTTATCATATATTGCTTTTACAATGTTGAGGTATGATCCTGTTATCCCTAATTTTTCTAGAGTTTTGAACATAAAGGGATGCTGTACTTTGTCGAATGCTTTTTCTGCGTCTATCGAGACTATCATATGGTTCTTATTTTTTAGTCTATTGATGTGGTGGATAACATTTATTGATTTCCATATATTGAACCAGCCTTGCATCCCATGGATGAATCCTACTTGATCATGGTGTATAATTTTTTTGATATGTATTTGAATCCGGTTCGCCAGAATTTTATTGAGAATTTTTGCGTCAAGGTTCATTAGAGATATTGGTCTGTAGTTTTCTTTCTTTGAAGTGTCTTTGTCTGGTTTCGGAATCAGGGTGATGTTGGCCTCGTAGAATGAATTTGGAAGTTCTCCCTCTTTTTCTATTTCCTGAAATAGCTTGAAAAATATTGGTGTTAGTTCCTCTTTAAAGGTTTTGTAAAACTCTGCTGTATACCCATCCGGTCCTGGGCTTTTCTTAGTTGGTAGTCTTTTGATGGTTTCTTCTATTTCTTCTATTGTTATTGGTCTGTTTAGGTTGTCTATATCCTCCTGGTTCAATCTGGGCAGATCGTAAGACTTAAGGAATTTATCTATGCCTTCACTATCTTCTATTTTATTGGAGTATAATGCTTCAAAATAGTCTCTGATTATCTTCTGTATTTCTGAAGTGTCTGTTGTGATATTGCCTTTTTCATCCCGTATGCTAGTAATCTGGGTTCTCTCTCTTCTTCTCTTCGTTAGCATGGCTAAGGGTCTGTCAATTTTATTTATTTTTTCAAAGAACCAGCTTTTTGTTTTGTCAATTTTTTCAATTGTTTCTTTTGTTTCAATTTCATTAATTTCAGCTCTGATTTTGATTATTTCTTGCCTTCTACTTCTTTTGCTGTTGTTTTGCTCCTCTTTTTCTAGGATTTTGAGATGAAGTATGACATCATTTATTTGTTGGTTTTTTCTTTTTTTGAGGAATGAACTCCAAGCAATGAATTTTCCTCTTAGGACTGCTTTCAATGTGTCCCATAGATTCCGATATGTTGTGTCCGTGTTTTCATTTAACTCTAGGAATTTTTTAATTTCCTCCTTGATGTCTTCAATAACCCATATGTCACTCAGCAACCTGTTGTTCATTCTCCAAGTGATGCTTGATTTTTCCTTCCTTCTTTTATCATTGATTTTCAGTTTCATTCCATTATGATCCGATAAGATGCATGGTATTATCTCTACCCCTTTATATTGTCTAAGAGTTGCCCTGTGACATAATATATGGTCTATTTTTGAGAAGGTTCCATGTGCTGCTGAAAAAAAAGTGTAACTACTTGATGTTGGGTGGTAAAGTCTATATATGTCAATTAAGTCTAGGTTATTAATTGTGTTGTTGAGTTATATAGTTTCCTTGTTTAACTTTTGTTTGGAAGATCTGTCCAGTGGTGAGAGAGGTGTGTTGAAGTCTCCCACGATGATTGTATGGTGGTCTATCAGACTCTTGAACTTGAGAAGAGTTTGCTTGATGAACACCGCTGCACCATTATTTGGGGCATATATATTTATGATTGTTATGTCTTGTTGGTGTATGGTTCCCTTGAGCAGTATGAAGTGTCCTTCTTTATCCCTTTTGATTAGCTTTGGCTTGAAATCTATTTTATTAGATATGAGTATGGACACGCCTGCTTGTTTCCACTGTCCATATGAGTGGTATGATTTTTCCCAACCTTTCACCTTCAGTCTATGGATATCTTTTTCTATCAGATGCGTCTCCTGTAGACAGCATATTGTTGGGTCTTGTTTTGTGATCCATTCTACTAGCCTGTGTCTCTTAAATGGTGAGTTTAAGCCATTGACATTTAGGGTTATTATTGAGATATGGTTTGTACTTCTATCCATATTTGTTTGTTGATGTTACTAAACCTGATTTGTTATCCTCTTTGACTACTTTCCCCCCTTTACTGTCCTACCTCCCATTGTTGGTTTTCAATGTTATTTTCCATTTCCTCTTCCTGCAATGTTTTGCCAAGGATTTTTTGAAGAGATGGTTTTCTAGCTGCGAATTCTTTTAACTTTTGTTTATCATGGAAGGTTTGAATTTCATCTTCTAACCTGAAGCTTAATTTTGCCGGATACACGATTCTTGGTTGGAACCCATTTTCTTTCAGTGTTTGAAATATGTTATTCCAGGATCTTCTAGCTTTCAGAGTCTGTGTTGAGAGATCAGCTGTTATCCTGATTGGTTTACCCCTAAATGTAATCTGCTTCCTTTCCCTTGTAGCTTTTAAAATTTTTTCCTTATTCTGTATGTTGGACATCTTCACTATAATGTGTCTAGGTGTGGATCTCTTATGGTTTTGTACATTCGGCGTCCTGTAGGCTTCTAGGATTTGGGATTCTGTCTCATTCTTCAAGTCTGGGAAGTTTTCTCGTATTATTTCATTGAATAGGCTGTGTATTCCTCTGGTTTGGAGCTCTGTGCCTTCCTGTATCCCAATGACTCTTAAATTTGGTCTTTTGATATTGTCCCATATTTCTTGGATGTTCTGTTCATGGTTTCTTAGCAGACTTGCTGAGCTGTCTATGTTCTTTTCCAGTTGAAATACTTTGTCTTCATTGTCTGATGTTCTCTCTTCTAAGTGATCTACTCTGCTGGTAGTATTCTCAATTGAGTTTTTAAGTTGGTTTATTTTTTCCTGCAATTCTAGTATTTCTATTTGTTTGTTTTTTATTTCCTCTATCTCCCTGTGAAATTGATCTTTTACTTCCTGGATTTGTTTGTCAATGTGATCTTTCATTATCTGATTTTGCTGTCTCATGTCTTCCTTGAGACTCCAGATCATCTGAAGCATGTATATCCTGATCTCTCTATCTGACATTCCATCTGTTGCACCTATTACCTCTTCTAAAGTTGAGTTGACCTGCATTGCCTGTGGTCCTTTCTTTCCTTGTCTTTTCATACTGCTGGCGTTTCTTTCTGCTTGGTGAAACTGTTGTGTTTTGAAATTTTCCCTCTATTTATTTATATTGCTCTTGTATAGTTGAATAATCACCCTTGCAGGGCATGTAGTGGCTGTGATCCTCCTCCAATTGGTGTGATCCGTCTACCACGCTGGCAGGCCCTAGGTCTGCTCTGCTGGTCGGTCAAAGGTCCGCCTACCCAGCAGGCACGAGGGGCACCTCTATCACTCCACAGGTTGCTGGGACTAACCTCCCGATGGGTCAAAGGTTCGCCTAGCTTGCAGGGGGCTGCTCCTGGAGCGAGAGCTAGGCCTCCCGGGGGACTCCGGATGGTGGAGGCCGACTGCCGGTTCAGGCGGGGTGGGCCAAGCCGCACTGGGTGCCGGCGGCTTGCAAACGCTGCTGGTATCAGCAGGACTTAACTCCTGCACCCGCTGCGGGGGCACCTTTATCGCTGAGTAGCTGCGGTCGCGTGGTTGGGACCCGGGCGGGTGGGGCCGCTTCTCCCAGGGCGAGAGCTGGGCCTCCCGGGGGAGCCCGGATGGCGGAGGACTGCCGGTTCAGGCGGGGCGGGCCAAGCCGCTCCGGGATCCCGTGGGTTGCAAAGGTGGCTGGCGTCTGCAGGACTTAACTTCTGCACCCGCTGCCGGTTCGGGCAGGGCGGGCCAAGCCGCTCAGGGATCCTGCTGGTTGCAAAGGCGGTTGGTGTCCGCAGGACTTAACTTCTGCACCCGCCGCCGGTTCGGGCGGGGCGGGCCAAGCCGCTCAGGGTTCCCGCGAGTTGCAAAGGTGGCTGGTGTCTGCAGGATTTAACTTCTGCACCCGCCACGTGGGCACCTTTATTGCTGAGTAGCTGTGGCTGCCTGGTTAGGAACCGGGCGGGTGGGGCCGCTTTTCCCAGGGCGAGAGCTAGGCCTCCCGGGGGAGCCGGTATGGTGGAGGACTGCCGGTTCAGGTGGGGCGGGCCAAGCCGCTCAGGGATCCCGCGGGTTGCAAAGGTGGCTGGCGTCTGCAGGACTTAACTTCTGCACCTGCCACGAGCGCACCTTTATCTCCAAGTAGCTGAGGCCACCTGGTTAGAAACCGGGCGGGTGGGGCCGCTTCTCCCAGGGCGAGAGCTAGGCCTCCCAGGGGAGCCCGTATGGCGGAGGACTGCCGGTTCGGGCGGGGCGGGCCAAGCCGCTCAGGGTTCCCGCGGGTTGCAAAGGTGGCTGGCGTCTGCAGGACTTAACTTCTGCACCCGCCACGTGGGCACCTTTATTGCTGAGTAGCTGTGGCTACCTGGTTAGGAACCGGGTGGGTGGGGCCGCTTTTCCCAGGGCGAGAGCTAGGCCTCCCGGGGGAGCCCGTATGGTGGAGGACTGCCGGTTCGGGCGGGGCGGGCCAAGCCGCCCAGGGATCCCGCGGGTTGCAAAGGTGGTTGGCGTCTGCAGGACTTAACTTCTGCACCCGCCGCCGGTTCGGGCGGGGCGGGCCAAGCCGCTCAGGGTTCCCGCGGGTTGCAAAGGCGGCTGGCGTCTGCAGGACTTAACTTCTGCACCCGCCACGTGGGCACCTTTATCGCTGAGTAGCTGTGGCTGCCTGGTTAGGAAGCGGGCGGGTGGGGCCGCTTCTCCCAGGGCGAGAGCTAGGCCTCCAGGGGGAGCCCGTATGGCAGAGGACTGCCGGTTCGGGCGGGGCGGGCCAAGCCACTCAGTGTTCCCGGGGGTTGCAAAGGTGGCTGGCGTCTGCAGGACTTAACTTCTGCACCCGCCACGTGGGCACCTTTATCGCTGAGTAGCTGTGGCCACCTGGTTAGGAAGCGGGCGGGTGGGGCCGCTTCTCCCAGGGCGAGAGCTAGGCCACCAGGGGGAGCCGCCTGCCGGAGCGGCTGATGGTTGGGGGACTAGACCTCTGTGCCCGCGTGGCCTTCCAAGATCCACTTCTCTGGGGCAACCTGTCACTTCGAGTAAACCTACCAGTTCACGGCAGCTCTCCTCTTAAGGAAGTTATGCTAGAAGTTCCTCCGTAGCTAGGCTGCAGCTGTTTCGATGAGTCTTTCATATCCCGTTAAAGTGGAGACGTTGGAGTCGCTGCTTCCTCGCCGGCCGCCATGTTGGATCTCCGCTAATTTGAGTCTTAACCCTAAACCTTAACCTAAAGTAAACCCTAACCTGGACTTGACCCGAATAATACATCCAGCTCTAAACCTGACCCTTACCCAAACCCTATACCTTACATTAGACCTAGCCATAAACTAACCCTAACCAAAACCCTAAACCTGACATTAGTCCTAGCCCTAATTCTAGCCCTTACCCTAAGACAAAAGATAACCCTCAACCTAGCCCTAAACCTAGCCTTAATCCTAATCCAAACACTCACCCTGGCTCTATCCCTAATTTTAACCCTCGACCGAGCCCTGAACCTAACTATTAGCCCATCTCATCCTCTAAAACTAACCTAACCATAACAATTACACAAACCCTAACCCTAGCCTTAACCATAGGCCTAACACTAATGCTAACCGTAGGACTAATCCTAGCCCTAATTTAGCCCTAACCCTAACCCTAACCCTAGTCCTAAGACTAACTCACTCTCACCCTAGCCCTATTTCTATTTCTATCCCTATCCATTACCTTAGCCTTAACCCTAGCCCTCATCGTATCCATAGCCCTAACCCTAGATCTAAACATAACTCTAAATCTAACCCTAAACTTAAGCCTAAACCACACCTTACCACTAGCCCTAATACCATTGCTAATCCTAAAACTAGCCCTATCCCTAGTCCCAGACCTAAAACAAAACTGAGCCATTGCTGTAACACTAAACCTTAACCCTAATCCAAACCCTAAACCTACAACTAGCCATAACCCTAGCTCTAATTCAAGTCCTAGGCATAAAACTAACCATAGCTCTAAATATCACCCTAACTCTAAAGCTAATGCTAACACTAGACCAGCCCAAATCCCATCCCTAAAACTAACCCTAATCATAAACCTAGTTCTCACATTGGCATTAGCCCTAACTCTAGCCTTAACCCTAACATAAAAATAGCCCTAATCCAAGGCCTAACACTAGATTTAACCCTAACCCTAACCCTAGTCCTAAACCTAACCCTAACTCTAGACCTAACCATATCCCTTACCCTAAGCCAAACCCTATCCATAATGCTAACCCTAGTCGTAATCCTAATCCTTAGCCTAACCTTTTTCTAGTCCTAATCCAAGCACTCATTCTACCTCTAATTCTAACCCCAAACCTAACCCTAACCTTCACCCTTATTCTGACACTAACACTAATTATAGGTCTAAACCTATGGGAAGCCATTCTCGCATGTGATTGGGCACCTCCCTGATTGGGTATGAGGCGTTCTGGTTAAAATGTTTCAGAACTAATCCCCACCCTTTCTAGGTGCGAGAGCCCATCCGTGTGGGCGTGTGACTGACCATTGACCCTGAGACCAATCACTGACCATGACCGTATAATGCTGTCTCCCTCGACCTTCATTGGATGGAATTTTCCCCTGAATTTCTTGTTGCCCAATAAAAGACCACTCTCTGGCGTGCCCTGTCTCTCTCTCTCCTGCTAGTCTCTATAAACTTAGCTGCCCCACCTGGTGGCTCGAAGCAGGAGCCAGAGGGGAGAGCTGTGTAATACCTGGTCAAAGAAAAAGGTAATTTGAGTTTATGTGTGTTTATTTTGATCTCACTTGTTAATTTCTATGCTTCAGACATCTAGTATGAAGCTAGTGTGCTGGTCGTGCGGCTGATAAACCTAAACCTAGCCCTAAACCAAACCCTGAAACTAGCCTTATAGTAACCTTATATCTAAACCTCACCCTAACACTAGCCCTAAATCTAAACCAAATCCTAAATCTAGCAATAACTCTAGCCCTAAACCTAAACAAAAACTTACTCCTAGCCCTAACATTAACCCTTAATCTAAAACAAACACTAACACTATCACTAAACCTAACTTTGTCCTAATTCTGGCTTTCATCCTAATCCTAACTCTAACCTGAACACTGACCTTGCCATTAACAGTAAAACTATCTCTAAACCTGAGCCTAACCAAAATCTAAACCTAACACTAGACCTAGCCATAACTCTAATCCTAAAAATAGCCCTAATCATTACCCTAGCTTTTATATTACCCATTGCCCTAACCCTAGGACTAAACCTAACACAAAACATACATTTAACTGAGGCCTAAACAAAGCCTTAGGCGTAACCCTAACACAAACCATAGCCCTAACCCTACCCTAACCCTAGCCTTAGTCCTAACCCTGGCTCAAAACCTAACACTTACTGTAAATATAAACCTACACCTATGCCTAAATTTAACCCTAAACCTAGCCCTAATCCTAACCTTAACTCTAGCACTAAACCTAGCTCTAAAGTTATCCATTACCCTAAACATAACTCTAACTCTATTGATAACCCTAGGCCTAACCCTAACCTTAAATCTAACCAGAAAATTAATTCTAGAACTAACCGTAAACCTCACCCTCACCATAAACTTAAACCTAGTTCAAACCCTAACCATATCATAAAACTAACCATAACCATAACCCTAACCCTAAGCCTAAACCTCAATATAACTCTAACCATAAACCTAAACCTACATCTAATCGTATCCTTTTCCCTAAACCTAATACTACCCCTAATGATGACCATAACCCTAATTTTAACCCTAACCCTAACCGTACTGTAATATTATCCCTATCCCTAACCCTAAACCTAACCCTCACCTTAGCCCCAATCCTAGCTCAAAACTCAACTCTTACACTAAACATAACCCTAAACCTAACCCAAGATCTAACCCTAACCCTAACCCTACCTCAAGAACTATTTCTAACCATAAACCTAGCCCTAAGCTTACCTCTAACCGTATCCATTATCCTAACCATAACCCTTACACTAATGCTAACTCTACACCTAACTCTAACCCTATTGCTAACCCTAACTTATCAATTACCCTGAACCTAAACTGAACCCTAAACAAAAACCTATCATTACCCTAACCCTGACCCTAAAGCTAATTAGAGCCCTAACCCTAAACCCTAACCTCAAACATACTATAACCCTGAACCTTATCCTAATAATTCCCCTAGCTCTAAACCTGACACTTACCCTAAACCTAACCATTACACTAGACCTAGCCATAAAACATTCTAAATCTATCCCCAACAGTAACCCTAGACCTGAAATTAGCACTAGCCCTAATCCTAGCTCTAACCCTAACACAAACTCTAGCCCTTATCCTAGCCCTAAACCTAGCCTTAATCCAAACATAACCCTAACCATAGGCCTAACCCTAACACTAATGCTAGCCCTAAACTTAGCCCTAACCCTAGCCCTAATCTTAGCCCTAATTTATGCCTATCCCTAACCTTAGCCCTAACCCTAGGCCTAAGACTAACTGTAACTCTCACCCTTACCCCATCCCTAGTTCTAACCGTATCTCTTACTAGAACAATAAAAATAGCCCTAAACCTAGCCATATCCTTAGCCCTAGCCCTAACTAGATCTAACTCTAACTCTAAATCTAACTTTAACCTTAAGCCTAAACCAAACCTATCACTAGTCCTAACCCTAATGCTAATCCTAAAACTAGCCCTAATCCTAGTCCTAGCCCTAAAACAAATCCCAGACATAGCCTTAGTCCTAACCTAAACCAAACCCTAAGCCTAACCCTAAATTTAGCCCTAATTCAAGTTTTAAGGTGACCCCAAAACTAACCCTAATTCTAAATCTGACCATAACACTAACCCTACCTCTAAAGATCACCTTAACCCTAAACCTAAACCTAACACTAGACCTAGCTCCAACCCTAAACCTAAATTTAGCCTTAAATGTAACCCTGGTACTTAGATTAGCCATAACCCCTAATCCTAGCACTAACTTAACACAAAACCTAGCCTTAATTCAGACCCTAACCCAAGCTTTAGCCCTAACACTAACCCGAAACCTAGCCCTAATCATAACCATAACCCTAGCTCTAACGTTAGCTCTAACTATCTATCGCCATAACCAAAACACTAACACTAATGCTAACCCTAGGCCTAACCCTATCCCTAATCCTAACACTATCCATTACCCTAAACAAACGTAAACCCTAAACTTCTCCCTATCATTACCCTAACCCCAACCTTAATGCTAATTCAAGCCCTAAATTTAAACCATAGCCTATCTCAAACCCTAACCAAGGCCCTGACTCTAATAATACCCCTAGCTCTAAACCTAACCTAAAACTAAAAATAACCCTTACGCTACCTGAATCCATCAACCGAACCCTAAATCTATCTTGAACCATAACCCTAGGCCTGATATTAGTCCTAGCCCTAATCCTAGTCCTACCCTAAAACAAACCCTAGCTCTCATTCTAGCCCTAAAACCAGCCTTAATCATAACCCTAACACTAACCATAGGCCTAACCCTAATTCTAACCCTCACCCTACCTCTTAACCTAGCTATAATGCCAATCCTCACTCTAAACTTAACTTAAACCCTAGCCCTAATCCTAACATAAAAAGTAGCACTAATCTGATTTCTAAACCTAGCTTTTACCCTAACGTAGTTTAAACCCTAGCTCTAACTCTATCTATCCCTTACCCTAAGCCAAACCCTAACATTAATTCTAATCCTATTTCAAAACCCTAATCCTCAGGCTAACCCAAATCCTAATCCTATTACTAGACCTAACTCTACCCCTAATTCTAGCTCTAACCATAACCCAAACCCTAACACTAACCCTGACCCTTATTATGACGCTAACACTAATCGTAGGTCTAATCCTGAACCTAACCCTAAACCAAACCCTAAAACTAGCCATAGTCCTAAACCTAATCCTAAATCTAGCCATAACTCTAGCCCTAGACCTAAAGAAAAACCTAGATCTAGCCCTAATAATAACCCTTAGCCTAAGCCAAACACTAACTCTTCCCTTAGACCTAACCCTAGTCCTAATTCTGTCTTTAATTCTACTGTCATCCTAATCTGAACACTGACACTGGCATTAACACTAACCCTAGCTGTAAACATTATCCTAACCCTGAAACTATACCAAGCCCTAACATTAACCCTAAAACTAGCCCTAATCATAATAAGTTCTTAATATAGCCATACCCCTAACCCATTGCAAAACCTAGACCTAATCCAAGCTCTACACTATCTTTAACCCTAAAACTAACCCTAATGCTAACCATAGCCCTAACCCTAAGCCTAACCCTAACCTTAGATCCAATCCTAAGCATAACCCTAGCCCTAACCCTAGCTCTAACCCTATCCATTACCCTAAGGATAATCCTAACCTTTATGGTAACCCTAGGCCAATCCCTAATCCCATGCCCATTCCTAACCCTACCCATTACCCTACACCTAACTTGAACCCTAAACCTAAAACTATCATTAAACTATCACTAAACCTAATGCTAATTTGAGCCCTAAACATAAACCATAACCTAACCTAAACCCTAACCCTGACCCTAATAATACCCATAGCTCTAAACCTGACCCTAACCATAAACCTAACCCTTACAATAGACCTAACTCTAAAACTATCCCTAACTGTAACCCTAGAACTGACATTAGCCTTAACTCTGATCCTAGTCCTAACCCTAACACAAACCTTAACCCACATCCTAGACATAATCCTCACCTTCATCATAACCCTAACCCTAACCCTAACCCTAATTATAATCCTCACCCTATCCCTAAAACTAGGTATAAACTCATGCCTTACCCTAAACCTAACCCTAATCCAAACCCTAACACTAAACCTATCCTAACCCTAGGCCTAACTCTAACATTAACACTTGCCCTAATCCCAGACCTAAATTAGCCCTATCCCTAACACTGAACATAACCCTAGCTCAAAGACTAACTATAACTCTTACCTTAGACCTATAGGGTAGTTCTAAACTTTTCCCTTACCATCACCCTAAACCTAGACCTAATCTTAGCCCTAACACTAGCCCTAGCCCTAAAACAAAACCGATTTATATCCCTAATCCTAACCCTTAACCTAAACCAAACCCTAACCTTACACCTAGCCCTAACCCTATCCCTAACCCTAACCCTAATTCGAGTCCTATCCCTAACCTGAAAACAAACTCTGACCCTGACTCTAACCCTAACAATAAACCTAGCTCTAAAATCATTGTAACTGTAAATATAACCCTAACACTAGACCTAGCTTTAACCCTAACCTTATAACTATCGCTAATTATAACCTTACTTTGTACATTAGCCATGGTCTTAACCCTACCCTAACCTAACCCAAAACCTAGGCTTAATCAGAGTCTTTATCTAGCTTTAATCCTTAACTTAAACCTAACACTCACCCAAACAAAATCCTTAATCCTATACATAACCCTAGCCCTAAATTTAAGTCTAACTCTATTACCCTAATGATAATCCTAACCCTAGGCCTAACCCTAACCCTACCCATTACACTAAACCACAACTAAACCCTAAAACTAACACTGTCATTACCCTAACCATAAATCAATGCTAATTTAAGCCCTAAACTGAAACCCTAACCTAATACAAACACTAAACTTGATTATGACCCTAATAATAACCCTAGCTCTAAAACTGACACTTACCCTAAACCTAACCCTTACACTAGACCAAGCAGCAAACCTAACACTAAATGTGTCCCTAATTGTAACCCTAGACCTTACATTAGCCCTAAACCTAATATTAGCCCTAAACCTAATACAAACACTAGCCCTCATCCTAGCCCTAAACCATAGCTTTAATCATAACCTTAACCCTAACCCTGGCCCTAACCCTCGCCAAGCCCTCAATCTTGCTATAACTCATTTCTTTAAACTGAATGTAACCCTAACTCTAACCCTAAACCTAGATGTAAACCTAACACTAACCCTTGCCCGAATTTAGCCCTATCCCTAACCATAACCCTAAACCTAGCCATAAGACGAACTCTAACTCTAACCATAGCCCTATCACTAGTTCTAACCCTATTTCTTACCATAACAATAACCCTAGCCCTAACCATTGTCCTAATCCTTGCCCTATCCTTAGCCCTACCACTAACCTTAGATCAACACCTATCTCTAAATCTAACCCTAAACTGAAGCCTAAGCCTAACACAAACACCAGGCCTAAGCCTAACACTAATCCTAAAACTAGCCCTAACCCTAGCCCTAGCCTAAAACAAAAATGAGCCATAGCTCTAACACTAATCCTTGAACTAAACAAAACCCTAACCAAACACCTACCCCTAACCCTAGACCTAATTCGAGTTTTAAGCTGAACCTAAAACTAACTCTGACCCTGACTCTGACACTAACATTAACCCTAGCTCTACATCAACCTGACGTTTAACCTAACCCTAACGCTCAGCCTAGTCGTAACTTTAACCCTAAAATTAGCCCTAAATGTAACTCTAGTACTTACATTAGAAATAACCCTAACCCTAGCACTAACTTAACCTGAAACCTAGCCATAATCTGAGTCCTATCCTGAGCTTTAAACCTAACCCAAGCCCTAACCATAATCCTAGGCCTAATCATAACCATAACCCTAGCCCTAACCCTAGTCTAACCATATCCATTACCATAAACATAACCCTAACCCTAATGCTAACCCTATGTCTAAACCTAATGCTATTTCTAATCCTATTTCTACCCATAACCCTAAACCTAACCTGGACCCTAATACTAACCCTATCATTACTCTAACCCTAACTCTAATGCTAATTAAACTCCTAATTTAGACCTTAACCTATCCAAAACCTTAACCCAGACTTTGTCCATAATAATACCCCTAGCCCTAAACCTGACCCTACCCCTAAACCTAACCCTTACTCTAGAAATAGCCATAATACTAAACATAAAAATATTTTAAAACATAATTCTATACCTGAAATTAGCCATACTCAGAATCCTAGTCCCAATCCTAAAACAAACACTAGCCCTCATCCTAGCAATATACCTAGCCTTAACAACCCTTACCGTGAAAAAGCTCTAACCCTATTTCTAAATATCATCCTACCTCTAAACCTAGATATAACATTATCCCTTACCCTAAACTTAATACTAATTCAAACCCTACTCTATATTTAAGTTGAACACTAACCATAGCCCTAATCCTAGCCCTAATGTATCCATTTTCCTAACCCAAGCCCTAAGACTAACTCTAACTCACACTAGCCGTATCCTTATTTCTAACCCTATTACATACCATAATCTAACCCTAGCCCTAACCCTTGCCTTATCCTCAGTCCTAACCCTAACGTAGATCTAACCCTAAATCTAAATCTAACCCTAAACCTAAGCTTAAGCCTAACACTATCACTAGCCCTAAACCTAACGCTAATCATAAAATTAGCACTAACCCTAACCCTAGCAGTAAAGCAAAACCAAGCAATAGCCCTAATCCAAAACCTTAACTTAAACCACACTAACACTACATCTAGACCTAACCCTAGCCCTAAATTCGACTCCTATCCCTAACCTTAAATGTAACCCTGACACAGACTCGTATCCTAATGCTCTAGATATCATCCTAACCTTAAACTGAAACCTACCAGTAACTCTATCCCTAATTCGAGTCCTAATCCTAACTCTGACCCTCATTCATATCCTAACACTAACCCTAGCTCTAAATATCACTCTAATCTTAAACCTAACCCTAATACTAGACCTACCCTAAACCCTAACCCTAAAACTAAACCTAATGGTAACTTTAGTTCTTACATTAGCCATTGCCCTAACCCTAGCCCTAAACCTACAACAAAAACTTGCCCTAATTAAAGCTCTAAACCTAGCTTTAACCCTAACCCTAACCCTAATCGTAGCTCTATTCCTATCAGTTACCCTAAGCAAAACTCTAACCCTAATGGTAACCCTAGAACCATTCCTAATTATTAGGCTAACCAAAATCTGAACCCTTTTAATAGTCCTGACTGTAGCCCTTATTCTAGCTGTAATCTTAGCCCAAACCCTAAAGCTAACCCTGACCCTTATTCTGACAGAAACAATAACCCTAAGTCGAAACATGAACCTAAGAATAGAGCAAACCCTAACACTGGCCCTACCGGTAAACTGATAAATAAACCTAACCTTAACCCAAGCAATAAGACTAACTCTAATTCTCACACTAGCCCTATCCCTAGTTCTAACCCCAGTTTTTACTGTAACCAAAGACCTAGCCCTAAACCTAGCACTAATGCTTACCCTATCCTTAGTCCTTGCCCTAACCCTATTTCTAACCCTAACTCTAAATCTGACCCTAAAACCTAAGCCTAATCCTAACATTAACAATAGCCCTAACTCTAATGTGAATAGTAAAACTAGCCCTAACCCTAACCATACTAGTAAAACAAAACTGAGCAATGGCCCTAACCTTAAACCTTAACTTAAACCACTCTAAAACCACGTCTAAAACTAACCCTAGACCTAAATTCGACTCCTAACCCTAACCTTAAATGTAACCCTGAAACAGACTCATATACTAATGCTCACCCTAGCTCTAGACACCATCCTAACCTTAAACAAGAACGTAACAGTAACCCTATCGCTAATTCGAGTCCTAACACAAACCCTGTTCCTGACTCATATCCTAACACTAACCCTAGCTCTAAATATCACCCTAACCTTAAACCTAACCCTAACACTAGACCTACCTCCAACCCTAACCTTAAAACTAATCCTAATTTTAACCCTAGTTCTAACATTAGTCAATGCCCTAACCCTAGCCCTAACCCTACAACAAAAACAAGCCCTAATACAAGCTCTAAACCTAGCTACAACCCTAATCCTAACTCTAACACTAACCCTAGCTCTAACCTTAACCCTTACCCTGAGCAAAACTCTAACCCTAATGGTAACCCTAGACCTATCCCTAATCCTTAGGCTCACCAAAATACTAACCCTATTAATATTCTGACCCTAGGCCTCATTTTAGCTCTAATCCTATCCCAAACTCTAATGCTAACCCTGACCCTTATTCTGAACCTAACACTAAACTTAGGTCTAAACCTGACCCTAACCTTAGACCAAACTCTAACACTGGCACTACCGATAAACTTATTCCTAAACCTAACTCTACCACTAGCCTTGACCTAAATCTAATCCTAAATCTAGCCTTAATTCTAGCCCTAGACCTAAACAAAAACCTAGTCCTAGCCCTAACAATAACCCTTACCCTAACCCAAACACTACCCCTACCCCTAGACCTAAACCTAGTCCTAATTCTGACTATAACCCTAACTTTAATACTAACCTGAACACTTACCAGCATTTAACAGTAAACTTACCTGTAAACCTAACCCTAACCAAAAATATAAACCTAACAATAGACCTAGCCATAACCCTCACCCTAAAATTAGCCCTACTCATATTTCTAGTTCTTATATTACCCACAGCCCTAACCCTAGGCCTAAACCTAACTTCTAGAGCTAATCCTTGGCCTTGAACTAGCCATAAGCATAACCCTAACCTTAACCCAGCCTTAATCCTAATTTAACCCTAGCCTTAGTCCTAACCCTAGTGCCGCAGTCTGGCTGGGCACAAATCAGGAGCCACTTGTCAAAAGAAACGAACTTTATTTTTAGAACCACACATGCTAAACAAAACAGCTCCTCAGGAAAAACCTTCAGAGCCCAACTGCCACCACCAGCTTCCCAGAAGCCTCTCCCCAAACCGCAAGCCTATCCACCTCCCACAATCCTCCTGCTCTTCAGGCCGATTGTCTGGGTCGTGTGGGCGGATCCAAAAAAGTCCCCCAATGTGCAGCTCTGTGGTCTGAAAGGGCAGGGAAACAGCCAAATGAGCATCACCGCAGAGGAGCCAATCAGCTAGATGTTGCTAGGGCCACTGTGAGCCAATCATTAGCTGGCAATCTGATAGTTTGCTGGGGCCCCTTTGCTGTGGCTCTCAACATCTCCCCCTCTCTGTTTAAACAACAAGCATGTGGCTTTGGGACTGTGCCTGCCTTAGGTTGTCCAAAAGTACATATGGTCCTTACCCGTTATCAGATGAGCTGACCTCAAGGCATCAGGCTCCTGTCTTAGGTTGGTACCATTGTAATTGGATCATACCCGTCACTGACTACAGGTCCAGTATATAACCACACTTGTGGAGAGGTCTTTGTACCAGCGGGGGTGGGGGGTGAGGTTCTTTGCCTCACCTCTGTTGGCCCCCAAATTTTAGCTGAACGATCATGACAAGCAGAAGGGAGGAAGATACACCAAGCCAATTGACAGCTCCTTTTGGAAAATTGTACCACCAATGACATCGTCAGCAAAAATACCCAAACACTACCACAAGTCGCTGCACCAACAGATAGTTCACAACGCATACAGGTGAGTTCACAATGCATACAAGTGATACATAGTACAGGCAAGTTCTGCAAGCAGTTCAGTGATGGCTATTGCAGAAGCTGTAGATTGGTTTTATGTTTGTCTTCACCGGCACTGGGATGAAGATAGGAATTCAGGCAATAATGGCTAAAGAAAAATTATGTAACATTCCAGAAGGCACTAAAAGAAAACAATTTTTCTGAACAATTTACATTATCTTGAAGAGAATTATTAAATATAATGAAAAGGAAAGGTGAAAGTAAACAAACAGATCTGTTAAGCTAATTTTTTGTTCACATATTAAAACAATCCTTAACATTTAAAGGATTTAAATCACGTGAAAAAAATATTTAGATCCATTTTTTCATGAGCACTCATCATATATGATATATGGACATACGTACATTCAAACATATCACACAAAACACAAGTGAGCACACATAATATAATACATACAACACATAACATAATAGTAAAGGCCATATACATTTTTACAGTTAAAATCTCCATTGCAATGTTTAAAAACTCTATAGCGAAAAAATAGAACTGATCAGCAAAACATTAACCTAGGTCTGAATGAGCTCAAAAAACAAAATAGAACTTCATGATAAGGGAAAGGGCAATAATAAAATAGATATTGAAAAAAGCATCCTGGTTCTGTTGCAGATGTAAGAATAGCCAAACTGGAGTTTTCGATATCAGCTGTTATGGATTTGAGCCAAATCATCTTCTTTTTGGTCTGTAAAAATCACTTTAGTTAATCTCTCTGGAATCCAAATCAGCTGCTGTTCTCCCTGTGGAAACACACAAACAGACCCCTGACTCCAGACAATATATGGGTCAGGAACTTTCCATTGTCCTGTTAGAATATCCTTCCAAAGTACCTTGGGTTTATGTACATTTTTTGGAAACATATGCCTTTCTGCAGCACTAAGTCCTGATGAATCCAAATTTAAAGAGTTTAGAGTAAAAAGGGCTATTTTAAGTTTATCTTTGGGGAATATATACCCCTTCCCAATTCTGTCTTTTTGCTTTAATAAGTACATTTTAATAGTTTGATGAGCTCTTTCAACTATGCCTTTTCCCTGTGGATTGTATGGGATTCCTGTTATATGAGTAATGCCAAATGTTGAGCAAAATTGTTTAAAAGAGGTAGAAGTATAACCAGGGGCATTATCTATTTTTAACTGTTTTGGAACGCCCACAGTGGCAAAATTTTGTAAGCAATGAGCTATAACATCTTTAGTTTTTTCTCCAGCATGAAGGGAGCCCATCAAAAATCCAGAAGGAGTACCAACTGTAACATGAAAATATTTTAATTTATCAAATTCTGGCAAGTGTGTGATGTCCATCTGCCAAATATGATTAGGTATGAATCTTCTAGGATTGACTCCAAGATTAACTTATGGTAAAAAGGTCACACAATTTTGACATTGTTTTATTATTTGTCTAGCTTTTTCCTTAGTTATTTTAAAACACTTTTGTAAAGTATTAGCATTGAAAAGAACTTTTTATGAAAATTTATAGCTTCTTCTAGTGTAGAGAAAATATGTATGTCATGTGTAGTTTTATCTGCTAAATCATTGCCCAAACTAAGGGCTCCAGGCAATCCTGTATGTGCCCTGATATGTCCTATAAAGAATGGATCTTTTCTGTTCCAGATTAGACTTTGTATAGTGGAAAACAAAGAGAATACAGTAGAGGAAGGGGAAATCCTACCAGCATCTTCAAAGGATACTATAGCATTAACTATATACTGACTATCAGAAAATAAATTAAATACAGAATCTTTAAACATCACAAAAGCTTGTAATACTGCATTAAGCTCTACCTTTTGAGCTGATTGTTTGGGTAATAAAAATGTAAAAGTTTGATCAGGTGTAACTATTGCTGCTGTACCATTATTTGACCCATAAGTGAATATATTTGGAGCATTCAGGATAGGTGTTTTTTCTTGTCATTTTTGGAAAAATTACAGGATGCGATGGCCAAAAAGATAATAAAGGATTAGATGGTAAGTGGTTTTCAAATGAGACATTAGATATCCATATGATTATTGCCCAAGTATTTAACCTATTAGGTAACTCATCAATTTGATTCATAGTATATGGAGTAATCATTTTATTGGGAGAAATTCCAAACACTCCCTTTGCTGCTTTTATTCCTTTTAGTATTAATTGTCCTACAGCCTCAGGATACCTAGTAAGAATATTGTTGGGAGCATAAGATAAATGTATCCATAATAATGGACCTTCTTGCCAAAATACTCCTGTAGGAATATTTTTTGTTGGTAGTACAATAAATAATAAAGGCAAACTTATATCAATTCTATCCAAATGCATATTTTTCCTATATGTTTCAATAATTTTTAATGCCTTTCTTGCTTCAGGTGTTAACATGCGGGGTGAATTTGGATCTGATGGACCTTTTAGGATATCAAATAAAGGTCCCAACACTCCTGTTGATATACCTAGATAAGGCCTTATCCAATTTATGTCTCCTAATAACTTTTGAAAGTCATTAATTGTTTTTAGCTTTGTGTGTTAATAATATATCATCCATATAGTGAAATATTTGTAGTTCAGGATTTCGATTACTAAGTGGCTGAATTACTTTGTTAACATAAATTTGATGCATAGTTGGGCTGTTAGCCATCCCTTGAGGGAGTACTTTTCATTCATATCTCTGATCAGGACCTTCATGATTCAGTGCAGGGATAGTAAATGCAAAATGTGGTCTACCATCAGGATGAATAGGAATTGAAAAAAAAATCTTTAATATCTATAACTAAAACATACCAAGTTTTTGGCAAAGCAGACAATTGAGGAATCCCTGATTGAGCAGGTCCAATTATAACCATCTCATTATTAATGGCTCTTAAATCTTGCAATAATCTCCATTTACCAGATTTCTTTTTGATGACAAAAATGGAAGCATTATGGGGAGATACAGAAGGTTGCATATGTCCTTCCGCTAATTGTTGTTGGACCACATCATGGGCTGCTTGCATCTTTTCTTTAGTCAGGGGCCACTGAGGAACCCATACTGGTCTTTCTGATTTCCAAGTAATTTTTATTGTCTCAGTGGCCCTTTCTGAAAATCCAACCCATGTCTATCTGTTCCTTGATCAATTTGTATTGGTGCTGCTATACCTTATTCTTGTTTTTCTAATCTTTTTTTTTCTTTCCTAAAACCTTGTCTAGCCATAATAGTGGGTGCATTTTGATTGATATTATTTGTTAATGTCAAATGTAATTGATCTAGGACATCTCATCCCCATAAATTTACAGTAAGATGATCCAATACATATGGCTGTACATTTCCCTCACATCCTTAAGGATTCTTCCAATCTAATACCATTGCACTTCTATGGGGATTAGTCGCCTCTCCTAGGCCTCAAATCATTTGAGTGGCTTGTTGTAATGGCCAATGTTTTGGCCATTCTTGATGAGAGATGATGCTAAGGTCTGCACCTGTATCCAGTAGCCCATTAAATTCATGTCCTTGAATATTTAGTTTTAGCATGGGATAAGAATCTAAATTTAAAGAAAGCATAGCCCAATCTACACCTGTGGAGCCTAACCCCTTGGAACCTCTTTCTACAGTACGACTGGAAAATTTATCATGTAGGCTGGGTATTATTAGTAAATGTGTTATTCCATCTCCTGGTGAAATTACTGATATACCCTTTGGAGAACTGGCTATAATTTTTATTTCACCTTCATAATCGAGATCAATTACCCCATGACTTAACATAAGATTTTTTTAGAGTAGAAGAGCTGTGTCCCAATAATAAGCCTACTGTTCCTTTGGGAAGAGGTCCTTTTACCCCTGTGGGAATGATTTGAACTCCCATCTCTGGAGTTAGTACTGCTCTAGTAGAGGCACAGATGTCCAACCCTGTGCTCCCTTTGGTTTGTCTGATGAGGGATCTGATGGACAATGTGTCCTGCGCACTACCCTGATGATGTTGATGGGTTCCTCCAGTGCTCCGTATATTTGTGGGTTTTGACCCCGGAGCATTGGGCCCCCAAGTCCATTTTTTGGCAATGGACCCCAATGCCTTTCTCCATGATATCATGGATAAACACCTGGTCCTTGTTCGATTTTTGATAATGGAGTACCCTCTATGGTGGTTTGAGAACGACATTCATTAGCAAAATGTCTCCCTCTACGTCATCGTGGGCAAATATCTGGTATTCTACTCCTTTGATACCTAGTTTTGTTAAACCCTCCTCCTATGGGGCAATTACTTTTAAATGTCCTGTTTGTTGACAATTGTAGCTTGTTCTTGGCCTGGAATCTAAACCCTGTTTTACTGTGGGTGCCACAATTTGCCCTTGTTCATTAATGTCTCTGGCATCTAAAGCCTGTTTTACTGCAGCTGTCATGACTTTCTCTTGTTCATTAATGTCTCTACATAATTTAATATATTTGTTTAAATCTTCATGCTTCCATGGTCTAATGATTTCTCTGCACCAACTATTTGCTAGGTCATAAGGCAGCTGTTTTATTAATGGCATTGCTTGTTCTGTATTCCCAAAATCTCTGGTAGCTGTTTGAATAAGCCTATCTACAAATTCAGCGTAAGGTTCATTAGCTCCTTGTATTATCTTAGATAATTGACATTGTAAATCTCCATGTCCTTGTAAAGTCTTCCATGCCCTAACCACCTTTACAGCAATTTGTGTGTATACGCCAGGATCATATACAATTTGTTGCTACTGATCCTCATAAGGTCCCTTTACTAACAACATATCTAGATTTCTCTGAGGATAACCAGCTGCTGCATTTCGCCTAGCTGTTTCCTTGCAAAATTCCTCATTGGCAACCATCCATAACAGGTACTGACCTCAATTTAGCACAGCTTTACACATATTAGCCCAATGTGCTGGTGTCATGTTCAAGTTGTTAATGTATTCGACCAAGCTAACAGTGAAGGGTGCTTGAGTACCATAGGTTGTTACAGCCTCTTTTAGCTGCTTCACTGTTTTGAAATTTAAAGCATGGTGAATTCGTTGCCCTCCTACCTCAAATACAGGGCATGTTAATACTTGAGAAACTGTCTCAGGATACCAACTATCACCTGCGGGTGTTGGGGGCCTCCCAGCATATGGAGGTGGCCTTGTTAGTTGGACATTTACATCCTCTAGTGATAGAAAGGTGTTAGTAGCAATCTCCTGTTGTAACTTTTCCCCTAATGGCCTTTTCTGTTCTAAACTTTCTTCCTCTGTCTGACTAGTTCGAGAGACCTTCTCTTTTACTTGAATCTTTTCCTCTGTCTGACTAGCTCGAGAGACCTTCTCTTTTACTTAAATCTTTTCCTCTGTCTGACTAACTTGAGCGACCTTCTCTTTTACTTGAATCTTTTCCTCTGTCTTACTAACTTGAGAGACCTTCTCTTTTACTTGAATCAATATTTCTTCTCCTTCCTCTACCATTGTCTGAACTGAAGGCTTTGGACTAAGCAAACAAGATATGAATGTCCACAATGGCAATGTGCCAACTGGCAGGTTCCCTGGGTTGTTCTTTTCTATTCTTTTTAAATCTTCACCATGATGGTTCCATTGTGATATATTTAGCAACTCCTCCTTAAAAAACCATGGGCTACATTTTTTGTATTGTATCAATGTATGCCCTGACTGCTCTTGATTTTACTGGGATGCCTCCTTCCTCAACAATTTACTTAATGCTCTTTCAGTTGGTTTTTTACTAATTTCTGATCCCATATTTATACTATAATAGAACCCAACAAGATAACACCAAACAAAACCGAGATAGAATGAAATAAACATGGATCAACAAAATATCATCATAGCCTTTCTCCCTATCTGTTCCTCAGACGCAAATAGTTTTTTCTCAGATGTGAGCAGTTTTTCTTCCGTCTCTCTCATCTCCAGGGACAGACAACTTAATACAAAAGTGAAGCAAAACAAAAGAGGAATCTTAAAATGGCTTCCCATCTTCTCGCCCTGCCCTCACGGGCGAGCAGTTTACCTTATCACTTACCCTCAGTTGCTCCCTGTGGGAGCCACCAAATGCTGCAGTCTGGCTGGGCACAAATCAGAAGCCACTTGTCAAAAGAAATTAACTTTATTTTTAGAACCACACACGCCAAACAAAATAGCTCCTCAGGAAAAACCCTCAGAGCCCAACTGCCACTACTGGCTTCCCACAAGCCTCTCCCCAAAACCACAAGCCTAGCCACCTCCCACAATCCTCCTGCTCTTGAGGCCTATTGGCTGGGTTGCATGGGCAGAGCCAAAAAAGTCCCTCAATCCGCAGCTCCATGGTCTGAAAGGGCAGGGAAACAGCCCAAATGAGCATCACCGCAGAGGAGCCAATCAGCTAGATGTTGCTGGGGCCACTGTAAGCCAATCATCAGCTGGCAGTCTGAAAGTTTGCTGGGGCCCCTTCGGCTGTGGCTCTCAACCCTAGCTCAAAGCCTAACACTTACCATAAACATAAACCTAAAACTATCTGTAAATCTTAACCTAATCCTAACCTTAATCCTGGCCCTAACCCTAGCTCTAAATCTACAAAATACACTAAACCTAAACCTAAACCTATTGGTAACCCTAGCCTTAACCCTAACCATAACCAAAAAATTAAACCTAGACCTAACCCTAAACCTAACACTAGCTATAACCCCAACCCTGCTCAAAACCTAACCCTTACCAGAAACCTAAACATATCCATAGCCCTAACCTTAACCCTAAACTTAAATCTAACCCTAACCCTAACCCTAAACCTAAATCTAACCATGTCCATTACACTAAACCTAACCCTAACCCTAATGATAATCCTACCCCTAACAATAACTTTAACCCTAAAACTAACATAATTCTATCCCTAGACCTAACTTTTAACCTAAACCTTGCTCTAGCCCTACCCATGGCTCATAACCTAACCCTTATGCTAAACATAACTATAAACATAACCAAAATTCTAACAGTCACCCTAACCCAAACTCAAGACCTAATCCTAACCATAACCCTAGCCCTAAACTAAACTCTAACTGTATCCATTACCCTAAACATAAACTTACCCTAATGCTAACAGTAGGCCTAACGATAACCCTATCACTAACCCAACACTATCAATTATCCTAAACCTAATCTTAAGGTAAACCTAAACCTATTATTACAGTAACCCTAACCCTAATGCCAATTCAAGCACTAACCCTAAACCTAAACCTAAGCCAAAAACTAAATCTAAACCTGAACATGACCCAACCCTAAAACCTAGTTCTAAACATCACTCTAACCATAACCCTAAATCTAACACTATACTTAGACCTAACCCTAACAATAAAAGTAGCCTTAATCATAACCCTAGTACTTATATCAGATGTAACCCCTAACCTTAGCCTTAAGTTAACCCAAAACCTAGCCAGAATCTCTTCTCTAACCGTAGCTTTAACCCTAACCCTACCCTTAACCATAACACTAGCACTAGTTGTAACCATAACCCTAGCCATCATCTTAGCTTTAACTCTATCCATTACACTAACCATTACCCTAATGCTAACCCTAGTTTTAAGCCTAACCCTATTCCTACTCATAACCCTATTCATTACCCTAAACCTAACCTGAAACCTAAACCTAACCCTATCATTACCCTAATTTTAACCCTAATGCTAATTCAAGCCCTAACTTAAAACCTTAACCTATCCCACAACACTAATAATGACCTTGACCCTAATAATACCCTTAGCTCTAAACCTGACGCTAAACTTAAACTAACATTACACTAGATGTAGCCATAAACCTAACCCTAAAACTATCTTTAACCATAATGCTGGACTCGAAATTAGCTCTAGGCCTAACCCAAACCATAACCCAAGTTTTAACCTAATTCTATCCCTTGCCCTAGCCCTAAACCTACCTAAAACTCCATCCCTTACAAAAAACCTAACCATGACCCTAAACATAAACCTAACACATCGCCCTAACCCTAGGCCTGTCAATAACACTAAGCCTAGGTTCACACTAATAATATCAATAACACTAATCCTAGCCCTAACTTAGTTCTATCCAAACCCTAACCTTAGCCCTAGGACTAACTCTTGCACTAGCCCTCTCACTAGATCTATCCTTAGCCCTAGCCCTAATCCTAACTCTAAATACAAACCTAACTCTAAATTTGACTGTAACCATAAACCTAAACCAACCTCTAACATAGTCCTAACAATAATTCTAATCCTAAAATTTGAACTATGCCTAGCCCTAGTCCTAAAACAAAACCAAGGCATAGCCCTAACACTAACCCTTATACAAACCAAACTCTAACCCTACAATTAGCCCTAACCCTAACTCTAAAACTAACCCTGAACCTGACGCTGACCCTAACTCTAATCCTAGCTGTAAACATTACCCTAACTTTAAATTAAGCCTACCACTAGACCTAGATTTAACCCTAACATTTAAACTAGCCCTAATCATAACCCTAGTAAATACATTAGTCGTTGTCCTAACCCTACCCTTAACCCTAACACAATCCTACCCATAATCTAAGCCCTGACCCTAGATTTAACCTGAAATCTTAATCTTCACACTAGCTCTAACTCTAACCCTAGCACTAACGCTCCCCTTACCCAAGCTAAACCCTAACCCAAATGCTAACCCTAGTACTAACCCTAATCCTTAGCTCAACTTATACTCTAACCATATTACTAGTCCTAACACTAGCCCTCATTCTAACTCTAACCCTAACCCTGACCCTTATTCTGACCCTAACACTAACCCTGGGTCGAAAACTGACCCTATCCCTAAACCTAACCATAACACTAGCCCTACCTGTAACCCTATATCTATATTTAACCCTAACACTAGCCTAGACCTAAAGCTATTCCTAAAAAACAGCTATAACTCTAGACCTAGACCTAAACAAAATCCTAGCTATAGCCCTTACAATAACACTTAACCTAAACCAAACTCTAACCTTATGCCTAGACCTAAACCTAGTCCTAATTTGGGCTCTAACCCTAACTCTAACCCTTACCTGAACACTGACCCTTACTCTAACACTAAACCTAGCTCAAAACCTGACCCTAAACCAAAACCTAGAACTAACATTAGACCTAGCCATAACCCTAACCCTAAAACTAGCCCTAAACATAATCCTAGCTCTTACATTACCCATAGTTCTAACACTAGCTCTAAACCTAACATAAAACCTAGCCCTTATCCTAGGCCTAAACTTAGTCCTAAGCATAACCCTAACCCTAACCAATGTCTTAGACCTAACCCTAGCACTAGGAAAACCTTTTCACTAAACATAACACTAGACCCATCCTAAACCATAACGCTAATCCTAGCTCTAATCCTAACTTTAATCCTAGCCCAAACTTTAGCTCTAACCCTATCCATTAACCTTACCCTCACCCTAATAATAACTGTATCCCTAATACTAAACCTAACTTTAAAAATAAATGTAACCCTAGACCTAACCCGAAACCTAACCCTTGCAATAGCCCTAAATTTAGCTGAAATATTAAGCCTTACACTAAACCTAATCCTAACACTAGCCCTAACCCAAACACTAACCCTAACCCTACCTCTAATATTATCCATCACACTAAACTTAACCCTAACCATAATTAAAACCCTAGCCATAACTCTAATGCTAAAACTAGCCGTAAACATAACCCTAGCTCTTACATTACCCATAGTTCTAATCATAGCCCTAAACCTAACTTAAAACCTAGCCCTAATCCTAGGCCTAATGTTAGTCCTAAGCATAACCCTAACCCTAATCATAGCCCTAACACTAACGCTAACCCTAACCAATGTCTTAGACCTAACCCTAGCACTAGGAAAACCCTTTCACTAAACATAGTACTAGCCCCATCCTAAACCCTATCCCTGATCCTAGCTCTAATCTTAACTTTAATCCTAGCACAAACTCTAGCTCCAACCCTATCCTTTACACTTACACTAATCCTAATTTTGACCCTATCCCTAATGCTAAACCTAATCCCTAATACTAATATAACCCTAGACCTAACCCAAAGCCTAACTCTTGGAATACCCTTAACCTTACCTGAAACATTAAGCCTTACACTAAAACTAATCGTAACATTAGCACTAACCCATATCCTAACCCTAACCCTAACCCTACCTCTAACATTATCCATTACCTTAAACTTAAACCTAACGCTAATTAAAACCCTAGCCATAAGCCTAACCCTAAACCAAACCATAACCTAAAACATAACCCTAGATCTAAACTTAAACGTAAACTTCGCCCTAGCTCTAACCCTAGCTCAAACACTAACCTTTACTCTAACCTAACCATAACCCTAGCCCTAAACCTAACACTTACACTAACCCTAATGCTTACCCTAAACAAAACCCTAGCACTATCTATAAACTTAACCCAAATTCTAGACTTAATCCAAACCATAACCTAGCTCTAACCTGAGCTCTAAACCTATCCATTACACTAAACATAACTCTAGCCCTAGATCTAAACAAAAACCTAGCTATAGCCTTCACAATAACCCTTAACCTAAACCAAACACTAACCCTATACCTAGACCTAAACGTAGTCCTAACCCCGACCCTTATTCGACCCTAACACTAACCCTAAGTCTGAACTTGACCCTAACACTAAACCGAACTCTAACACTTACCATACTGGTAAACCTATACTTAAACCTAACCATAACACTAGCACTAGACGAAACCTAATCCTAAATAGGATTAGGTTTGGGGAAAGGTATGGGGTTATAGCTAGGTTTAGGGATAGGGTGAGAGTTAGAATTAGGGTTAGGGCTAAATTAGGGCTAGGATTAGTGCTTGGGTTAGTGTTAGGGTTAGGTTTAGTGCTAGGGTTAGGGTAAGGTATGATGTTACAGCTATGTATTTGGCTAAGTCAAAGGATAAAATTAGGGAAAGGGATAGGGTTAAGGTTATGGTTAGGATTAAGGCTAGGCTTAGTGCTTGGCTTAGGTCTAGGATTTGTGTTAGGGTTAGGGCTAGGATTACGGCTAGGTTTAATGTCAGGTCTAGGGTTATGTTTAGGGATAGTTTCAGGGTTAGGTTTATACCAGATCTATTATAAGGGTTAGGTTGAGTGTTAGGGTCAGCTTTGCAGCTAGGGTATTATTAGTGTCAGAATCAGGGTTAGGGTATGTGTTAGATTCAGGTTTAGGGTTAGGGCTCAAATTAGCATTAGGATTAGTATTAGAGTTAGGGTAATGGATATGGTTAGGTTTAGGGTTCAGTTTAGGTTTAGGGTAATAGACAGCCATAGGGTTTGGAATAATGTTAAGGTTAGGCCTAAGGATAGAATTCAAATAGGGTTATGGTTAGGGTAGTGGATAGGATTAGAGCTACAGTTAGGGATAGGGTTATTGTTAGGTTAGGGTTATGGTTAGTTTTAGGCCTAGGGTTAGAATTCGGTTAGAGTTATGGTTAGGGTAATAAATAAGATTAGAGCTAGGGTTAGGGCAATGGTAATTTTTAGGATTAGAGTCATGGTTGAGGTTAGGTCAAGGTTTAGTTTTTGGGTTAGGCTTAGGTTAAGTGTTAGGGCTGTGGTGAGGATAAGTGATAGGGTTAAAGCTAGGGTTAGGGTTCAGATTAGGGCCAGTTTTTGGTTTAGGTTAGGGGAAAGGTAGGACTACATCTATTGCAAGAACTAGAGTTAAGATTAAAGTTAGTTTAAGAGATAGCATTAGGTCTAGGTTAAGGTCTAGTGTTTAGATTAGGTTTAGGTTTAGGGAGATGATTAGAGATAGGGTTAGTGTTAGGGTCAGAGTCAGGATCAGTATTACTGAACAGGGTTAGGGATACAACTTGAATTAGGGCTAGGATTAAGGCTAGGTGTGGGGTTAGGTTTTGTGTTAGGGTTAGGGTAAGAATTAGGGATGGGGCTAATGTCAGGTCTAGCATTACTGTTTGGCTAGGATTAGGTTAGGGCTATGGCTCAGTTTTGTTTTAGAGTTAGGGCTATGGTTTGGGCTAATTTTAAAATTAGTAATAGTGTTAGTGCTAGTGATAGGATAAAGTTTAGGCTTAGATTTTTTTTTATGGTTAGATCTAGATTTAGGGATAGGGCCTGCATTAAGATTAAGTTTAGGGCTACTGTAAGGGTTATGGTAATGGATAGGTTAGAACTATAAATATGCCTGGGGTACAATTAGAGTTATCGTTTTGGCTAGGGTTAGGGGTAGGTTTAGGGTTAGGGCTAAATTATGGCTAGGATTAGTGCTAGGGTTAGTGTTAGGCTTAGGCCTACGGTTAGGGCTAGGATTAAGGTTTGTGTTAGTGTTAGGGTTAGGGTTACTTTTATGAGGAGGTATGGGGTTATAGCTAGGCTTAGAGGTAGAGTTCAGGTTAGAATTTGATTTAGGGCTAAGGATAGGGTTTGGTTTAGGATTAAGGCTAGGTTTTGTGCCTGCATGAGTTAGGGCTAGGGCTAAGAGTAGAGCTAGGGCTAATGTCAGGTCTAGGTTCAAAGTAATTGGTAGTTTTATGATTAGGTTATGGCTAGATCTAGTGTAAGTGTTAGGTTTAGGGTAAGGGTCAGGTTTAGAGCTAGGTGTTTTATTAGGGTCAGTTTCCAGGTATGGTTTGGTTTATGTTAAGGTTTAGGGTTAAGGCTTGTATTAGCATTAGGGTTCAGTTTAGAATTTGGGTAATGGATAGGGTTAGGTTTAGGATTCAGGTTAGGTTTAGAGTAATGGATATGGTTATTGTTAGTGACAGTGTTAGAATTAGGCCTAGGGTTAGAATTTGGTTTAGGGTTATCTTTAGGGTAATGGATAGGGTTAGAGCTAATGTTAGGGCTAGGGTTAAGGTTAAGTTTATGGCTAGGGTTAGAGTTAGGCTTAAGGTGAGTGAAACATGAAAATTAAAACTGCTCCTGAGAGCAAATCCTTTTACTAGAAAGCCCAAACATGGGGAGCATACTAAGAATAGGAAAAAGATAAATCCTGCACAGTATCCAAAAGGTTGAAAAAAACTAACTCTAACCCTAACACTAGTTCTAACCCTAACTCTTACCATAAGCCTAAGCCTAACTTTTTAAGAGAACCTTTGATCATAAAAGTTTTAAACTTGGGAAGACTAGTGGGGCAAGCTTACATATGAATACTGCACAGTATCAAAGAAATCTGACCAAATAATTGGGGCAGGTATTTCAGTACATGAATATTGCCCTGTTTTCTCCTAAAGTGTTCTTGGATAAACTTGTTTTGCATGCTTCAGCTTATTGCTACTTTTACAAGGAGGAAACCAGAGAGTGCCCAAGACAACTGATTGAGTGTGTGAAGTTTCAACCAGCTAGCACCAACCTTCTGATTTCCAGCTCCATTCTCATTTACCCATATAGGTCAAAATGAAGTGAGACATTAAAAACAAACTATTCCCAACAGCGAACCATTGAAACGAGAAGCCCCCAAGCTGGGGCACATAGTAAGGCTAGGTAAAAGATAAATCTTCCCAGTATCAAAAAATTTGAACAACACAATCTCTAACATTAACACTATCTCTGAAGCTAGCCCTAACCCTAACCATAACTCTAACCCTAACTGAAAGGCCAAGGCTCGTCGTCGGAGATCAAAACGTACACACAGATAGCAGTGACAAAGATGAAGCACTTTATTGCAAACTGCTTCCAGATTATATAGAAAGTGAAAGTCAGTTATCTTAGACCAGGAAGCTCCCAGGCCCAATTCTATTAAAGGTCAGGTCATCACCTATGGTGCACGCACGTCCACCCTGCATAAGATTCATGGAGATCAAGAACTATTCACGAATGCAGAATACAGGAGGACCAATTAGTGAATCTTCAAAACAACTTGTTTTCCACCCACTGGCAATTTGCTCACCGCCATATTGCATTAGGGGCTTCTTATCTGAAAAGCCCTGGGCGTTCTAGCCACCCACTGGAAATTTGCCCGCTGCCGTGTTTGAAAGGCCTGATCAGTTCTCAGGGTAACACCCAACACTTATCTGTTAAGAGAACCATTGATCCTAAAATTGCCGACCTTAGGGAGCCTAGTGGAGCAAGCTAAAAGTTGAATACTGTGTAGTATCAAAGAAATCTGATCAAATTGTTGGGAGACTTATTTCACTTCAGATATGTTTCTCTGTTTTCTCCATAAGGGCTCTCGAATACAGTTTCTTTTGCATGCTTCATCTTTGGCCTACCTTCAAAAGAAAGAAACCAGAGAGTGCCTACTGAGAACTGATTGTGTGAAGTTTCAAGCACGTCCTGCCAACCCTGTTTGATTTCCAGCTCAATTTTCATTCACATCAATAAGCCATAATGAAGGGAAACCTTAAAATATAAACTGTTCCTGACAGTGACTCATTGAACTGACAGGGCCCAAACCTGTGGAGCATAGTAAGGGTAAGTAAAAGATGAATCCTGCCCAGTATCATATATATTTGAAGAAAGCTAGGGCCGCATGGGTGCTCTCATTGCAGATGGAAGGCTCGGCTGTGCAGTTTCTCTGGGTGCAAACAGCAGTCTCAGCTACACAGGCGCTCTCTGCACAGATGAAAGGCAGCACAAAACACAGAGGCTTTGCTTGCATGTCACCAGACCGAGCTCTGGATACAGCACAAGGTCATTCCACAACCACCCACCTCACCAAACACCATGCATGGGTAATAGATGGAATCCATCTTGAAAAACCTTACTCGCCATCTATCAGTGGGCATGGCTACCAGCTTGGTTCTGCAGCTAATCAGGTACCAGGTTCCCAACTCCCTTAGCTCCAGCTGTGATAACTCAAGGTTTTTTCTCACAAGCTTTTGGGGGGTGTAGCTATCAATGCGCAATAGCAACTGTACAGGCACCTGGTTTCCAATTCAGAGACTAAGAGTAGGAAGGCTCCAGGTAGAAGCTCAAGCTCTCTCACCCTGGCTACTCCCACCACCCTGATCAGAGAGACTCAAGCTAGGAATAGAGAACTCCACCTACTGCAAAAAAAGAAAACAGAGTTCTGAATGACGTTTTTTTCTTTCTTATTTGTTCTTTTCTTGCTCTTCTCATCCATTCTCCTCTACCCTTTCCCCTATTGTCCTCACAGCCTCAACATATGTGAAACCAAGAACTTTCCACGAAATTGGACTTTAAGAACTGAATCACTAGAATTCTATAATATAGAGGTATTGCATAGGGCCCACCTCACCACCTCTTTATTTGCTCTTATTTTCATTCTTCCTCTCTTTCTTTCTTTCCTTGTTATTTTTTCTTCATTTTTCTTTTGCCCTTTATCCCACTTTCAGCCTCCTAAGTTTTACTATTTATACATAAGGTAACTTTATGAATACAGATAAGGAGTTTGAATTTATACCTTCTTCCATAAATTCCCCCTGTCTATTCATTAGAGTTCTCCTCCAAAGTTGCTAAGGTAAATTAATCGCATACCTCATTCCTTTCCCCCTTAACATAGCATCCTACCCCTGACCCTCAGTTCTCTATGCACCATTAGGAATGTTATGCCTTTTATGAAACTAATGACTATATTCTAAGTAATAATTGAACCCAACATCTGTAAACACAGAGTCTAAATATAAATGTATTTATAATGGTTTGGCTTAGGCTTCGGGTTAGGGTTAGATTTAGAGTTAGGATTTGATCTATGGTTAGGGCTAGGGCTAAGAATAAGACAAGGGTTAAGACTAAGATTTCTGTTAGGTTTAGGATTATGGTAAGGGATAGGGTTAGAACTAGTGATAGGGCTAGTATGAGAGTTAAACTTAGTCTTAGGGCTAGGGTTAGGGTTAGCGTTAGTGTTAGAGATAGGGCTAAATTAGGGTTAGTGTTAGTGTTAGATTTTGGCCTTGTGTTAGGGTTAGAGTTAGGATTATGTTTAGGGTAAGGTATTGGTTTATAGCTAGTCTGAGGGCTAGGGCAAGGGTTAGTACTAGGTTTAGGGCTAGGGTTAGGTTTAGGGTTATGATTAAAGGTAGGTTTAGGGCTAGGATGAGGGCTAATTTTTGTGTTAGGGTTAGGGCTAGTATTAGGGCTGGGGCTGATGTCAGGTCTAGGGTTACAGTTACTGATAGATTTAGTGTTAGGCTTATGGCTTGGTCAAGTGTAGGGGTTAGGTTTATACTGAGGGTCAGTTTTAGAGCTAGGGTTATTATTAGGTTCAGGATCAAGGTGAGGGTTTTGGTTAGGATAGGGTTTAGGTTTAGGGCTTGAATTATCATTAGGGTTTTGGGTTAAGGTAATGGACCGGTTAGGTTTAGGGTTTAGTGTGGTTTAGTGTAATGGATAGGGTTAGGGTTAGGCCTAGGGGTAGCATAAGGTTTATCATTAGGGTAATGGATAGGGTTAGACCTAAGATTAGGTATAGGTTTTATGTATAGTATTAGGGCTTTTGTGTGTGTTAGGGTTAGTGTTTAGGGGTGGTTTAGTGTAATGGATAAGGTTAGGGTTAGGCCTAGGGTTAGCATAATGGGTTATCATTAGAGTAATAGATAGGTTTAGACCTAAGATTAGGGATAGGGTTATGTATAGGATTAGGGCTTTATTGGGATTAGGGTTAGGTTCACATTTAGGTTTAAAGCTAGGTTTAGAGCCTGGGGATTGGCTCAAGAAGTAGTGTGCTTGCCTGGCATGTTCAGGGCACTGGGCTCGATCCTCAGCACCACATACCAATAAAATAAAGATGTTGTGTCCACCAAAACCTAAAAAATAGATATTAAATAATCTGGGTTTAGGACTCGGATTAAGGCAAGGTTTTGTGTTAGTTTAGGGCTACGTTTAAGGCCATGGCTAATGTACAAAGTAGTGTTATGATTAGAGCTAGTGATAGATTCAGGGATAGGGTTATGTCTAGTGTTAGGGTTATATTTATGGTTATGATGATGTTTATAGCTAGGTTTAATATTAGGGTCAGAGTCAAGAGTCCAGATTATATTTCAGGTTATGGTTAGGACTTGAATTGGAGATAGGATTAGGGCTAGGTTTAAGGTTAGGATTATGATTCAGTTTTGTTTTAGGGCTAGAGGTAGAGTTAGTGCTAGTTTTAGGATTAGGGCTAGTGTTAGTGTGAAGTTTAGGCTTAGGTTTAGGATTAGGTTTAGAGATAGGTTTAGATCTAGGCTTTGAGCTAGGGGTAGGGATATGGCTAGGATTAGGGCTAAGTTTAGGGCTAGGTATAGTGTGATGGTAATGGATAGGGGTAGAATTAAGGTATAAGGCTAGGGCTAGAGTTTGACTTAGTCTTAAGGCTAGTGTTAGGGTTGGGTTAGTGATAGGGTTAAATTAGGGCTGGGATTAGGACTAGGGTTAGTGTTATTGTAAATCCTAGGTTTAGGGCTAGGGTTAATGTTAAGGTTAGGGTAAGGGATTGGATTGATGGGATTATAGCTACTTTTAGGACTAGGATGAGGATTAGATTTAAGGTTATGGTTAGATAGGTTTATGATTAAGTTGATGTTTATAGCTAGAATGTGGGCTAAGGTTTCTGTCAGGATTAGGACTAGGATTAGAGCTACAGCTAATATCATGTCTAGGGTTACAGTTAGAGAGAGTTTTAGGGTTAGGATTATAGCTAGGTCTATTTTAAGGGTCAGGTTTCTTGTTAGAGACAAGTTTAGAGCTATGGGTATTATCAGGGTCAGAGTCAGGGTTAGGGTTTTTATTAGATTGATATTTAGAATTAAGGCTCGAGTTACCATTACGGTTAGAGATAGGTAAAGATAGTTTTAGGTTTAGAGTTCAGGTAGTGTGTAGAGTAATGGATAGGGTGAGGGTTAAGGATAGGTTTAGGATTCGGCCTATGGTTAGCAGAAGTGTTAGGGTTATCATTAGGGTAATGTATACGGTTTGAGCTAGTGATAGGGCTAGTGTTATGCATAGGATTAGGTCTAGGGTTTGGCCTAGGTTTAGGGTTAGGACTAATGTTAGAGTTATGTTTAGCTTTAGGGTTAAAACTAAAGTAGGGCTTGAATTAGGACTAGGTTTTGAAATAGGTTAGGGCTATGGCAAATGGAAGAACTTTGTTATGATTAGGGCAAGATTTAGGGTTAATGTTAGAGATAAGCATAGTTTTAAGGATAGATTTAGGGTTAGGGTGATGTTTAGAGCTAGGGTTAGTGTTAGTGTCAGGGTCAGTGTTCAGTTTAGGGTTATGGTTAATGTGAAAGCCAGAATTAGGACTAGGGTTAAGATTAGGGTAAGGGTTAGTTTTTGTCTTTAGGCTAAGGGTTATTATTAGCGCTAGGGCTAACTCTTTACGTCTAGGCATAGAGTTATGAATAGATTAGGTTTACGTTTAGGTCTAGGGCTAGTGTTAGGGTTAGGTTTAGGTATAAGTTTACCAGGAAGGCTAGTGTTGGCTAGGTTTAGGATTACAGTAATGGATACGGTTAGAAGTAGGGATAGGGCTAGTGTGAGAGTTAGAGTTAGTCTTAGGGCTAGGGTTAGGGTTAGGGTTAGGGATAGGGTTAAATTAGGGCTAGGATTAGGTCTAGGGTTAGTGTTCACCTTATGCCTACAGTTAGGGTTAGGATTAAATTCAGGGTAAGGAATGGCATTATAGCTAGGTTTAGAGATAAGGTGAAGATTCAATTAGAGTTAGGTCTATTGTTAGAGTTAGGGTAATGATTAAGGCTAGGTTTTGGGCTAGGAAGAGGGCTATGGTTTATTTTAGTGTTAGGGCTAGGATTAGGGATAGGGCTAATATCAGATCTAGGGTTATGGTTAAAGATAGTTTTAGGGTTAGGTTTATGGCTACATGTAATGTAAGAGTTAGGTTTCAGGTTAGGTTCAGGTTTAGAGCTAGGGGTATTATTAGGGTCAATGTCTGGGTTAGAAGTTTGGGATAGCTTAAGTTTTAAAGTTAGGGCTCAAATTAGCATTATGATTAGTGTTATTATAATGATAGGATGAGGTTTAGGGTTTAGCTATGGTTTAGAATCATGCATAGGATTAGGGATAGGGGTAGGTTTAAGCCTAGAGTTATGATTATGGCAATGGATAGGGTTAGAGATAGGGTTAGGGCTAGGGTTATGATTTTGATTAGGGCTAGGGTTAGAATTAGGGTTAGGGTTAAAGCTCGGGTTAGGGCTTGGATTAGGGCTAGGTTTTGGGTTAAGTTAGTGCTAGGGTTAGGGGTAAGGCTAATGTATGTACCAGGTTTACAATTAGGATTAAATTTAGGGTTAGGGTTAGTGGTAGGTCTACTGTTAGTTTTAGGGTTAGGGTTAGGGTGATGTTTAGACTAGGGTGAGTGTTATGGTCAGAGTCAGGGTCAGTGTTCTAGTTTTCAGCTTAAAACTTGAATTAGAGCTAAGGTTAGGGTTAAGCCTAAGGGTTGGTTTAGGTTAAGAGTTAGGGTTAGGGTTATGCTTTGGTTTTGTTTTAGGGCTAGGGTTTAGAATTAGGTTTAGGGTTAGGCTTAGGTTTAGTGTTTGATTTAGAGTTAAAATTAGATCTAGGTTAGGGCTAGAGCTAATGATAGGGCTAGGGTTAGGGCTGTGTTTAGGGCTAGGATTAGGGTTCCAGTAAGGGATAGGGTTAGAACTAGGGATGGGGCTAGGGTGAGAGTTAGAGTTAGTCGTAGGGCTAGGGTTAGGGCTAGGGTTATGAATAGGACTAAATTAGTGCTAAGGTTAGGGCTAGGGTTAGTTCTTGGGTTATGACTAAAGTTAGGTTTAAGGTTAGGATTAAGGCTAGGTTTAGGGCTAGAATAAGCATTGGGGTTTGTGTTAGTTTTAGGGCTAGGATTAGGGCTATGGCTAATGTCAGGTCTAAGCTTATGGTTGGGGATAGTTTTAGGATTAGTGTTATGGCTAGGTCTAGTGTAAGAGTTACGTTTAGTGTAAAAGTCATCCTTAGAGCTAGGAGGTTTATTAGGGTCAGGGTCAGTGTAAGAGTTTGTTTGAGGTTAGGTTTTAGGTTTAGGGCTTGAATTAGCACTAGGGTGTGGGTTAGGGTAATGATAGGGTTTTGTTTAGAGTTTACATTAGTTTTAGGATAATTGATAGTGTTAGGGTAAGTGATAGTGTTAAGATTAGGCCTAGGGTTCGCATTAGTGTAAGGGTTATGGTTAGTATTATGTATAGGATTAGAGCTAAGTTTATGGTTAGGTTTATGGTTAAGAATAGGTCTTGAATTAGGGTTAGGATTAAATCTAGGGTTAGGCTTAGGTTTATGTATAGCATAAGGGTTAGGTTTTGAGCTATGTTTAGGGCTAGGGTGAGGGTTAGGTTTAGGGTTACTTCTAGGGATAAGATTATAGTACTCATAGGGTTATGGTTAGGATTACGGCTAGGGACATCATTAGCGATAGGGTCAGGTTTAGGCTAATGCATACAATTAGATGTAGATTTAGAGCTATGTTTAAAGTTAGATTGAGGTTTAGGCTTGGAGTTAGGGCTATGGTTATGTTTAGGTTTATAGTAAGGGTTAGGGTTTGATCTAGGGTTAGGTCTATGGCAAGTGTGAGGTTTAAGTTAGGTCTATGGTTAGTTTTCCAGTTAGGTTTAGGTATAGTATTAAGCCTAGGATTATTAATAATGTTAGGTTTAGAGTAATTGGTTGGTTTAGAGCTAGGTTTAGGGCTAGGGTTAAGTTAGGATTAGGGCTAGGATTGGGGTTAGATTGAGGCATAGGTGTAGGTTTATGTTTAGAGTAATGTTTAGGCTTTGAGCTAGGATTCAGACTAAGGTGATAGTTAGGTTAGGGTTAGGGCTAGGGTTAGGGTTAGGGTTATGCTTAAGGCTTGATTTAGTCCTAAAATTGTCTCTAGGTTTGTGTTAGATTTAGACCTATGGGTAATGTAAGAGTCAGGTTTATGTTGAGGGCTAGTTGTAAGGTTAGGATTATGGCTATGTCTAGTGTTAGGTTTAGATTTTTGGGTAGGGTCAGATTTAGATATAGGTTTACTCTAAAGACAGGGTCAGTGTATGGGTTACAGTTAGTGTTAGGGTTACAGTCAGAATTAGGACTAGGATTAGGTCTAAGGTTAGGGTTGGTGTTTGAGTTAGGTTAAGGATTATTGTTAGGGCTAGGGCTAGGTTTATGTTTAGGTCTAGAGCTAGAGTTAAGGCTAGATTTGAAATTTGGTTTAGGTCTAGGGCAAGTGTTAGTGTTCGGTCTAGGTTTAGGGTCAGTTTTAGAAATAGGGTTACTGTTAGGGTCAGAAAAAGGGTCAGGGTTAGCGTTAGGGTTTGGAATAGTGTTAGAAGTAGAATGAGGGCTAGGGTTAGGACTATTAATAGGGATAGGGCTTCAGTTAGCCTAAGGATTAGAGATAGGTTTAGGGTTACCATTAGGGTTAGGGTTTTTCTTAGGTTAAGAGATAGCCTCAGAGCTAGGGTTAATGCTAGAGTTAGGGTTAGGATTAGGATTAAATATAGGTTTAATGCTTGGATTAGGGATAGTTTTTCTGTTAGGGTTAGGGCTAGATTTGGGCATTGACTAGTGTAAGAGCCAGGGTTACAATTAGGGTTAGTTTTAGGGTTAGGGTTAGGGGTAGGTCTAGTGTTAGATTTAGGTTTAATGTTAGGGTAATATTTAGAGCTAGGGTTATTGTTATGATATGAGTCAGCATTGGGGTTAGTTTTAGGGTTAGGGTTAGGACTAAAATTAGGGATAGGGTTACTGTTAGTGTTTGGTTTAAGGTGAGGGCTGTGTTTAAAGCTAGGGTGACTCTTTGGATATCAGTCAGGGTCAGGGTTAGCTTTAAGGTTAGGGTTATGACTTGAATTAGGGCTAGGTTTACTGTTAGGGTTTGATTTAAGTTTAGGGTGGTCTTTAGAGCTAAGTTCAGTGTTAGGATATGAGTCAGGGTCACGGTAAGTTTTAAGGTTACGGTTAGGAATTAAATTAGGGCTAGGGTTACGTCTAGGTGTAGTGTTAGGGTTTGGTTTAAATTCAGGTTTAGGGTTAGGGCTGTTGTTCAGTTTTGTTTTAGTCCTAGGTTTAGGTTTTGGGCTAGTTATGATTAGCATTAGGGTTAGTGTTAGTGTTAGGCTTAGGTTTTGGGTTAGGGTTAGATTTGGATTTAGTATTAGATCTAGGATTAGGGATAGGTTTAACTATAGGGAAAGTGTTACGGGTAGGGGTATGGTTACAGTAACAGATAGGATTAGAACTAAGGCTAGGGCTAGGGCTAGGGTGAGAGTTAGAGATAGTCTTAGGCCTAGGTTATTTATGTATTTTTTAATTTTTTTTAGTTTTAGGGATAGGGCTAAGTTAGGGCTAGGATTAGGGCTATGGTTAGTGTTAGGCTAGGGTTATAGTTAATTTTAGGGTGAGGTATGGTGTCATAGCTAGGTTTATAGGTAGGGTGAGGGTTAGAATTAGGATTAGGTTTAGGGTTAGGATTAGGGTAATGATTAAGCCTAGGTTTGGGGCTAGGTTGAGGGCTAGGGTTTGTTGTAAGGCTATTTCTAGAATTAGGGCTAGGGTTAATGTCAGGTCTAGTGTTACTGATTTGGGGTAGCTTTAGGGTTAGATTTGTGTCTATGTCTAGTGGAAGTCTTAGGCTTCGGTTATGGGTCAGGTTTAGAGCTAGGTGTATTTTTAGGGTCAGGATCAGTGTTAGGGTTTGTTTTAGGTTAATGTTTAGGGATAGGGTTAGGGTAATTGTTTGGATTAGTGTGAAAACCAAAATAGGATTAGGGTTATGTTTAGTGGTAGGGTTAGTGTTTGGTTTAGGTTAAGAGTTATTATTAGGGCTAGCACTAAGTTTTTGTTTAGGTCAATGGCTAGAGTAATAGCTAGACTTAGGATTAGGTTTAGGTCTAGGGCTAGTGTTACGGTTAGGTTAAATTTAATGGTAGGTTTAGGTTTAGGTTTCAGGGTAGGTTTAGGGAAATGGAAAGCTTTAGGATTAACAAAGGGTTAGGGTTATGCCTAGAGTTAGCATTAGGATTAGGGCTATGAGAAAGATAATATGTAGGATTATATCTATGGTTAGGGCTATGGTTAGGTTAGGATTAGGGCTAGAGTTAGAATTGGTTTTTTGGTTAGGGCTAGTAACCCTAGCTTAGGGTTAGGGTTATGTTTATATTGGGTAAAGGTTTGGTTTTGAGCTAGGTTTAGGTCTAGGACGAGGGTTAGGTTTTGTGTTATGGTCAGGGTTATGTTTAGGGTTAGGGCTAGGGTTTTCATTAGGTTTAGGATTAGGTTTAGGGTAATAGATTGGGTTAGATGTAAAGTTAGATTTATGGTTAAGGTTAGGTTTAGGTTTAAGTTTAGTTTTAGGGGAAGGTTTACTGTTGGTTTTAGGGTAAGTGTTAGGGTATGAGCTAGGGTTAAGGCTATGGCAGGGTTTAGGTTTAGGGTTAGGTCTAGTGTTAGGTTTATGGTTTGGGTTAGGGTTTTGGTTAGGGTTAGGGAAAGGGTTATCATTAGAGTTAGGGTTAGATTTAGGGTAATGGCTAGAGTTACAGCTAGTGTTAGGTCTAGGGTTAAGGTTAGGATTAGGGCTATGGTTAAGGTTATGGTTAGGGATAGTGCTAGGGTTATATTTAGGCTAAGTGTTAGGCTTGAGCTAGGGTTAGGACTAAGGTGAGGGTTAGGGTTAGGGTTAGGACTAGGGTTAGCTTTAGGGTGAGGGTTATGCTTAGGGTAGGTTTAGGCCTCAATTAGGATTAAGGTTATTTAAGTGTTGTGTTAGGCTTAGGCCTAGGCTTAGTGCTAATTGTGATGTAAGATCTAGGGTTCAGATTAGAGCTAGTTTTAGGGTTAAGGTTATGGCTAGATCTAGTATTAGCTTTAGGTTTGGGGTTAGGGTCAGGTTTAGAGCTAGGTTTAATGTTAGTGTAAGGGCCAGTGTTCAGGTTAAAGTTAGGGTTAGTGTGAAAGCCAGAATAGGACTAGTGTTAGGTCTAGTGGTAGGGTTAGTGTTTGGTTTAGGTTAAGAGTTATTATTATGACTAGTACTAAGTTTTTGTTTAGGTCAAGGGATAGAGTAATAGCTAGATTTAGGATTAGGTTTAGGCCTAGGGCTAGTGTTAGGCTTAGGTTTAGGTATAAATTTACTGGTAGGGCTAGTTTCAGGTTTCCCTTTTGGTTTAAGGTCAGGTTCAGACTTATAATTAGTGTTAGGGTCAGGTTAGGGTGAGGTTTTGGTTAGGGTTAGATCTAGAATAATGGCTAGTGTTAGGACTAGTAATAGGGTTATTGTTTGGGTTTGGCTAAGGATTTGAATTAGAACTAGAGTTAGAATTATGAATAGGATTTGGCTTAGGCTAATGGATAGGATTAGAGCTAGGGTTAGGGCTAGGATTAGGGTTAGGTTTAGGGATAGTTTTTGGGTTAGGATTAGGGTTAAATCTAGTGTTAGGGCTCAGATTAGGGCTATTTTGTGCTAGAGTTAGAGCTAGGCTTGGCTAAGGCCAATGTAAGAACTATGGTTACGATCAGGGTTAGTTTTAGGGTTATGGTTTGGGCTAGGTCTAGTATTAGCATTAGTTTTTGGGTTAGGGTGATATTTAGAGCTCTGTTTGAGTTTGGATATGAGTCAGGGTGTGGGTTAGTTTTAGGCCTAGAACTGAAAATAGAGCTCAAGTTATGGCTAGTTGAGGGTTAGAGTTTGGTTTCAGCAATGGCTCAGTTTTGTTTTAGGGCTAGGGCTTGGATTAAGGCTAGTTTTAGGATTAGCAATAGTGTTAGAGCTAGTGGTAGAATGAGGTTTAGGCTTAAGATTAGGGTTAGATTTAGAGTTTTGGTTAGATCTAGGGTTAGAGCTATGGCTATGGTTAGGGCTATTGTGAGGGTTATAGTAACGAATAAGGTTATAAATAGAAATAGGTCTAGGGTGTGAGTTAGAGTTAAATCTTAGGGATAGGGTTAGGGATAGGGTAAAGTTTAGGATTCAAATAGGGCTAGGATTAGCGCTATGATTAGGATAGGGTTAGGCCTATTGTTATGGCAAGGTTTAGGTTTAGTTTTAGGGGAAGGGATGGGGTTATATAGCTAGGTTCACTGCTAGAGCGAGGGTTATAATTAGGGATATGGCTAGGGTTTGGGTTCAGGTTAGGATTAAGTGTAGGTTAAGAACTAGGATGAGGGATAAGATTTGTGTTAGAGTTAGGGCTAGGATTAGGGACTGGGATAATATCAGGTTGAGGATTATGGTTAGGGATAGTGTTAGGGATAGGTTTATGGCTAGGTCTAGTGTAAGGGTTAGGTTAAGTGTAGGGGTCAGGTATAGAGCTTGGTTATTATTAGGGTCAGAATATGGGTTAGGGTTTTGTTTGGGTTAAGGTTTAAGGTTAGGGCTCAAATTAGCATTAGGTTTAGGGTCGGGGTTAGAGTAATGGATAGAGTTAGGTTTACAGTTAAGGTTAGGTTTAGAGTAATGTATAGGGTTAGTGTTAGGGATAGGGTTAGGGTTAGCCCTAGGGTTAGCATTTGGTTCAGGCTAGCCAAATGAATACTTTTAGTGCTAGTGTTAGGGCTTAGAATAAGGTTAGGTTTAGGGCTAGGGTTTGAGTTACTCCTAGGGTTAGTTTTAGGGTTTGGTTTAGGGTAAGTGTTAGCGTTATAGCTAGGGTTAGGGCTAGGACAAGGGTTAGGGTTAGAATTAGGGCTATGATTAGAGTTAGGGTTAGATTTAGGGTTAGGGTTAGGGTTACGGCTAGGGTTAGCATTATGGTTAGGGTTATGTTTAAGGAAATGGATAAATTAGAGCTAGGTTTGGGCTATGTTTACAATTAGGATTAGGGACAGGGTTAGGGTTAGGTTTAGAGCTAGGGTTATGTTTAGAGTAAGGGTTAACATTTGAGCTAGGGTTAGGGCTAGGGCAAACATTAGTTTTAGGGTTTGTACTAGTGTTAGGCTTAATGTTATGCTTAGGTCTAGGTTTATGGCTTGTATTAGGGCTAGGTTTTGTGTGAGGTTTATGGCTAGTGTTAGGGCTATGGGTAATGTAAGAGTTAGGGTTATGGTTATGACTAGTTTTTTTGGTTAGGGTTATAGATATGTCTAGTGTTAGGTTAAAGTTTTGGATTAGGGTAAGTTTTAGAGCTAGGGTTTGTATTAGGGTAAGCATCAGTGTTAGGGCTAGCATTGGGTTTATGTTTAGGGCCAAAATTAGAACTAGGTTTAGGTCTAGGTCTATGGCTAGTCTTTGCATTAGGTTAATGGTTATTTTAGGGCTAGAGCTAGTTTTTTGTTTAGAACTAGGGCTAGAGTTATGGCTATATTTAGAATTAAGTTTAGGTCTTGTGTTAATGTTGTGGTTAGGTTTTAGGTATAGGTTTACTGGTAGGGCTAGAGTTAGGGTTCAGTTTAGTGTTAAGGTCAGGGTTGACTTAGTGTTAGTGTTAGGTCAGAATAAGGGTAAGTGTTAGGCTTAGGCTTTGGGTTAGCGTTAGATATAGAATGAGAGCTAGGGTTAGGATTAGTAATATAGTTAGGATTTGGTGTAAGCTAAGGATTAGGTTTAGAACTAGGGTAGCATTAGTGTGAGAGTTTGGCTTAGGGTAAGGAATAGGTTTAGAGCTAGGGTTTGGGTTAGTGTTAGTGTTAGGGTTAGGGTTAGGTTTAGGGGTAAAGCTAGGGTTGAGGCTCAGATTAGCACTAGGTTTTGCTTTAGGGTTGGGCTATGGCTAATGTAAGAACTAGCTTTACGTTTCGAGATAGTTTTAGGGTTAGTATTAGGGGCTAGGTCTAGTGTTTGGGTTAGGTTTATGGTTAGGGTGATGTTTAGAGGTAGGGTTAATTTTAGGGTCAGAGTCAGGGTCAGTATTAGTTGTACAGATAGGGTTAGGACTATGTGTAGCATTAGGATTTGGTTTAGGTTAAGGGTTAGTATTAGGACTATAGCTCAGTTTTATTTGTGGGCTCTGGATAGGGTTGGGGCTAGTTTTCAAATTAGAATTAGAGTTAGGGCTAGTGTTAGGTTGAGGTTTAGGTTTAGTGTTAGGGTTAGATTTATATTTAGCATTAGTTCTAGGTTTAGAATTATGGCTAGGGTTAGGACTATGGTTAGGGCTAGTGTTAGGGTTAGGCAATAGATAAAGTTGGTACTAGAAGTAGGGCTAGGGCTAGAGTTAGGGTTAGTCTTAGGGCTAGGGTTAGTGTTAGGGTTACAGTTAGCAATAAATTAGGGCTAAGATTAGAGCTATGTTTAGTGTTAGGATTAGGCCCAGAGTTAGGGCTAGGGTTAGTTTTAGTGATAGTCTTAGGTTTAGGGTTAGGGATAGGGGAAAGCATGTGGTTATACCTAGGTTCAGAACTAGGGCGAGGGTTGAAATTAGGGTTTGGGCTAGGGTTAGGCTTCGGGTTAGGATTAGGGCTAGGTTTAGGGCTAGAATGAGGGCTTGGGTTTGTGTTAGGTTTCAGACAAGAATTAGGTAGAGTGCTAATGTCAGCTCTAGGGTTACGGTTAGGGATGCTCTTAGGCTTAGTTTTATGGCTAGGTGTAGTTTAAGGGTTATGTTTAGGGTAAGGGTCAATTTAGAGCTAGGTGTGTTTAATTAGAGTCAGTGTCTTTCTCAGAGTTTGGGTTAGGTTTGTTTAGATTTAGAGCTCAAATTAGCATTAGGGTTAGGGTTAGAGTAATTGATAGGGTTAGGTTTAGTGTTAAGTTTAGGTTTAGGTAAGAATAAGGTTAGTGTTAGTGATAGGATTAGGGTTAGGCCTAAATGGATTGGGTTAGATTTAGGTTTGGGACTAGGGTTAGTGTTAGGTTTAGCATAACTGTTAGTGTTTGAGCTAGAATTAGGACTATGGCAAAGGTTAGTTTTATGGTTAGGTCTAGGGTTAGGTTTAGAGTTAGGGTTAGCGTAGTGTTAGGGTTAGGACTAGGGTTAAGATTACAGTTAGGGTTAGAGTATGTTTAGGGTTAGGGCTAGTGTTATCATGATGTTTATAGTTAGGTTTAGGGTAATGGGTGGGGTTAGAACTATGTTTAGAGCTATGTTTTGGTTATGCTTATGTTTAAGGTAATGGAAAGGTTTAGGTCTAGGTTTATGGTTAGGATTAGCTCTAGGGTTAGGGTTAGGTTTAGGTCTAGGGCTAGTGTTAGTGTTAGGTTTAGGATAAGTGTTAGGGTTTCAGCTATGGTTAGGGATAGGATGATGGTTAGGGCTATGATGATGGTTAGGGTTAGTATCAGGTCTAAGTTTAGGATTAGTTTTAAGTTTGGGGCTAGGGTTATCATTAGGGTTAGGGTTATTTTTAGGGCAATGGATAGGGATAGTGCTAGATTTAGTGCTAGGATATAGTTAGGATTAAGTCTAGGGTTAGGTATAGGTTTAGAGCCAGTTTTAGGGTTAGGGTTATGTTTAGGGTAATGATTAGGGCTAGAATTAGGGTTAGGGTTAAAATGAGGTGTAGGGCTCAGTTTAGATTTAGGTTTTGGGTTAGGTTAGGGCTACAGCTAATGTAAGAAATAGAGTTATTAATAGGGCTACTTTTAGGGTTACGGTTAGGGCTAGTATTAGTTTTAGGATTGGGTATACTTTTAGGGTGATGTTAGAGCTAGGGTTTAGTGTAAGGTCAGAGTCAGGCTCATGGTTAGTTTTAGGGTTAGGTCAGGACTGGAATTAAGGCTAAGGTTATGGCAAGGTGTAGGATTAGGTTTTGGTTTAGGTTAAGAGTTAGGGTTAGGGCTATGGCTCAATTTTGTTTTATGGCTTGAACTAGATTATGGCTAGTTTTAGGATTAGTGTTAGTGTTAGGGCTTGTGTTATTGTGAGGTTTAGGCTTAGGGTTATGGTTGGACTTACAGTTATGTTTAGTTCTAGGGTTAGGGCTAGGGCTAGTGTTAGGGCTAAGGTTGGTCAAGTGTTAGGGTTACGTTAAGGTATAGGGTTAGATCTAGAAATAGGGCTAGGGCAAGTGTTAGAGTTACTCTTAGTGTTATTGTTAGGGTTAGGGCTAAATTAGGGCTAGGATCAGGTCTAGGATTAGTGTAAGGGTTAAGTCTAGAGTTAGGGTTAGATTTGGGGGAAGGGATGAGGTTATTACATGGTTCGGAACTAGGATGAGGGGTAAAATTAGAGATAGGGCTAGAGTTAGTGTTCAGGTTAGGATCAAGGCTATGTTTAGGGCTAGGATGAAGGCTAGCTTTTGTGTTAGGGTTATGGCAAGAACTAGGGCTAGGGCTAATATCAGGTCTAGGGTTATGTTTAGGGATAGTTTTCTGGTAAGAGATTTATGGCTACATCACATTTCAGATTTCGGTTTAGGGTGAGGTTCAAGTTGAGAGCTAGGGGTATTATAATAGTCAGAGTCAGGTTTGGGGTTTGGGTAAGGTTGATGTTTAGGGTTATGGCTCAAATTAGCATTAGATTTTAGTTAGGGTTAGAGTAATAGATAAGGTTAGGTTTAGGCTTCAGGTTAGCTTTAGGACTCAGGTTAGGTTTAGGGTAATGGATAGGGTTAGGGTTAGGCCTAGGGTTAGCATTATGTTTATGGTTATCATTAGGGTAATGGATAGGGTTAGATCTAGGATTAGGGCTAGGGTTATGTTTAGGATTAGGGCTAGAGTTAGGATTAGGGATAGGCTTAAGGCTAGTGTTAGGTTTAGGGTATGGGTTAGGGTTTGAGCTAGGATTAGTGCTAAGGATAGGGTTAGGTTTAGTATTTGGTCTAGGGTTAGGATTAGGGTTACCATTAGGGTGAATGTAATGGACAGGTTTAGATATCGGGTTAGGGTTAGGGTTAGGTTTAGGTTTAGGACTAGGGTTAGTGTTAAGTTTAGCATAATTGTTAGAGTTTGAGCTAGGGTTAGGACTACAGCAAGGGTTAGGTTTATGGTTAGGTCTAGGGTTACATTTACAATTAGGATTAGAGTAGGTTTAGGGTTAGTGCTAGGTTCATCATGACGTTTATGTTTAGGGTTAGGGTAATGGGTGGGGTTAGAGCTAAGGTTAAGTCTAGTTTTAAGTTTAGGATTAGTGTTAGTGTTAGGGTTAGGGTTAGGCTTATCATTTTTTTATGGTTAGGTTAAGGGTAAGGGTCAGGGATTGAGTAAGTGTTAGGGCTAGTTTGGGGCTTCTGGTTAGAATCAGGGCTAGGGATAGAGTTAGGGATAGTGTTAGGGTTAGTGCTAGGTTTAGCCTTAGGTTTAGGTTTATGGTTAGGGTAATGGATAGAGTTAGAGCTAGTGTTTGGGCTATGGTTATGTTTTGGATTAGGGCTAAGATTGCGTTTAGGTTTGGGGCTAGGGTTATGTTCAGGTTAAGGGCTAGGGTTTGAGCTAGTGTTATTGATGGGTCTAGGTCGAGGACTGGGTTCAGCCTTAGGTCTAGGGACAGGATTATGGTAGGTTTAGGGTTAGAGTTAAGGTTAGGGCTATAGTTATCAAAAAGGTTAGGATAAGGGTTAGGATAATGGATATGGTTAGAAGTAGGTTTAGGTTTATGTTTAGGGTTAGATTTAGTTTTAGTGTTAATGTTAAGGCTACGGTTATGTTTAGGTTTATGATACAGGTTAGGTTTTTAGCTAGGGTTAGGGCTATGTCAAGTGTTAGTTTTATGGTTTGGTCTATTGTCAGTTTTCTGGTTAGGGTTAAGGTTATGGTTACGGTTAAGGCTAGGGTTATCAATACAGTTAGGTGTAGAGTTGGGTAGGGTGTAGGTTTAGAGTTAGGTTTAGGGATAGGGTTAAGTTTAGGGTTAGGGCTAGGGTTAGGTTTTAGAGTAAGGTATAGGTCTAAGTCTATATTTATGATAAGGGTTAGGCTTTGAGTAATGTTTAAGACTAAGGCTAGGGTTAGGTTTAAGGTTAGTGTTAGGGTGAGGGTTAGGGTTGGGGTTACACTTAGGGCTAGATTTAGACCTAGAATTCGCTCTAGGTTTTGTGTTAGGTTAAGGCATAGAGTTAGGGCTATGGGTAATGTAAGAGTTAGCATTATGATTAGGGCTAGCTGTAGGGTTAGGATTATGGCTATGTCTAGTGTTTGGTTTAGGTTTTCATTTAGGGTCGGGATTAGAGATAGGTTTAGTGTTAAAGGCAGGGTCAGTGTTCAGGTTAGAGTTAGAATTAAGGTTAAAGCCAGAATTGGGACTAGGTTTGTGTCTAGGGGTAGGGTTAGTCTTTGCGTTCAGTTAAGTGTTATTGTTAGGGCTAAGGCTAGGATTTCGTTTAGGTGTAGAGCTAGAGTTAAGGCTAGCTTTAGGATTAGGTTTAGGTCTAGGGCTAGTGCTAGGGTCTTATTTAGGTATAAGGTTACTGGTAGGGCTAGTGTTACGGTTTTGTCTAGCGTTAGGGTCAGGTTTAGACTTAGGTTAGTGTTATACTCCGAATAAGGGTCAGGGTTAGGGTTAAGTTTTGGGATAGGGTTCGAAGTAGAATGAAGGCTAGGATTCGGGCTATTAATATGGTGAGAGTTTTGGTTAGACTGAGGATTAGGGATAGGTCTAGGGTTACCATTAGTTTTAAGGTTTTGCTTAGGGTTAGGGATAGGGTTAGAGCTAGTGTTAGGGCTAGGGTTAGGGAAATAGGTAATGTAAGAATCAGGGTTACAGTTAGGATTACCTTTAGCGTTAGGGTTAGGAGTAGTTCTAGTGTTAGTGTTAGATTTAAGGTTAGGGTGAAATTTAGAGCGAGAGTTATTTTAAGATCAGAGTCTGGGTCAGGGTTAGTTTTAGGGTTTGAATTAGAACTTGAATTAGGGCTAGGATTACTGTTATGGTTCTTTTTAAGATTAGCCTCATGTTTAGAGTTAGAGTTTGTTTTAGGATGAGTCAGCGTCAGGGTTAGTTTTAAGGTTAGGGTTCAAACTCTATTAGGGCTAGGATTAGTTCTTGTAGTAGTTTAGGGTTTAGTTTAAGTTAAGGTTTACGTTTAGGTCTATTGCTTGGTTTTGTTTTAGTCATAGGGTTACGGTTAGGGCTAGTTTTACAATTAGTATTAGGGTTAAGGCTAGCATTAGTGTTAGGCATACACTTAGGATTAGGGTTACATTTATATTTAGGTTTAGATCTAGGATTAGCCTAAGATTAAGGATAGGGCAAGGGTTAGGGCCAAGGTTAGAGTTATGGTAAGGGATAGGATTAGAACTCGGAATAGGGCTGTGTGAGAGATAGAGTTAGTGATAGGTCTAAAATTAGATTTAGGGTTTGGGATAGGGTTAAATTAGGGTTAGGATTAGGGCTAGAGTTAGTGTTTAGCTTAGGCCTAGCAATAGGGGTATGGTTAGGTTTAAGTTTAGGGTAAAGAATGGTGTAATAACTGGGTTTAGATATAGATTGAGGGTTAAAGTTAGGGATAGGGCGAGAGTTGGAGTTATTGTTATGATTAAGGCTAGGTTTAGAGCTAGGATGAGGTAAAGTGTTTGTTTTATATTGAGGTCTAGGATTAATGCTAGGGCTAATATCAGGTCTAGTGTTATGATTAAAGATAGTTTTAGGGTTAGGCTTATGGCTACGTCTAGTGTAAGAGTTAGGTTTAGGGTAAGGTTCAGGTTTAGAGTTTAGGGGATTATTAGGATTAGGATTTGGCTTAGGTAAGGATTTAGGTTTATGACTGAAATGAGCATTAGGGTTAGGGTTGGGGTATAGTTAGGGTTTGTTTTAAGGTTCAGGTTTGGTCTAGGGTAATTCATATGGTTAGCGTTACTGATAGGGCTAGGGTTAGGCTTAGGGTTAACATTAGGGTAAGGGTATGGTTAGGGTAATTGATAGGGTTAGAACTAGAATTATGGTTAGGAATATGCCTTGAGTTAGGGTTAGCATTAGTGTTAGAACTAGGGTTAGGGTTAGGTTTAGGGTTATGTTTAGCATACAGATTAGGATTTAAGCTAGGGTTAGGGCTAGGATTAGGGTTATGTCTAGGGATAGGATTATGGTAGGTTTATGGATAGGGTGGTGTTTAGAGGTAGGATGAGGGTTAGGATATAAATCACGTTCAGGGTTATTTTTAAGTTAATGATTAGGACTTGATATTGGCTAGGGGTAGATCTAGGTGTAGTGCTAGGGTTTAGTTTAAGTTAAGGTTAGTGTTAGGCATGTTGCTCAGTTTTGTTTTAGTGCTATGGTTAGATTTAGGGCTACTTTTATGATTAGATTTAGGGTTAGGGCTAGGGTTATGTTTAGGATTAGGATTAAGGCTAGATTTAAGGCTAGGATTATGGCTAGGTTTTGTGTTAGGTTTAGGGCAAGAATTAGGGCTAGGACTAATGTCAGGTCTAGTTTATAGTTAGTGATATTTTTAGGGTTAGGGTTATGGCTAGGTCAAATTAAAGAATTACGTTTAGGGAAAGTGTCAGATTAAGAGCTGGGGTAATATTAGGGTCAGGCTTCGGGTTTGGGTTAGGTTAAGGTTTAGGGTTAAGGCTCAAATTAGCATTAAGGTTAAAATTAGGGTTAGGGTAATGGATAGTATTAGGTTTAGGGTTAGGTTAGGTTTAAGGTAATAAATATGGTTAGGGTTTGTGATAAGTTTAGGGTTAGGCCTAGGGTTAGCATTAGGGTTATGGTTATTGTTAGGGTAATTTATACGGATTGACTTAGGGTTAGGGCTAGGATAATTGTTAGGATTAGGGCTAGAATTAGAATTAGGGTCAGGGTTAGGGCAAGGGTTACACTTAGGATTAGGTTTAGGGTACGATTTAGGGTTTGAGCTAAAATTTTTGCTATGGCTAAAATTAATTTAGGGTTTGGTCTAGGGTTATGGTCATGGTTAGTGTAATGGTTAGGGCTAGGGATATCATTAAGGTTAGGGTCATATGTTTAGATGTCAGGTTAAATATAGATTTAGATATAGGTTAGAGTTAGGTTTAGATTTAGGATTAGGTTTAACGTTTGAGCTAGCTTAGGTTTAGGTTTAGGGTTAGGTTAACTGTTAGTTCTATGTTTAGGTTTATTTTTAGGGTTAGTGTAGGTTTAGCTTTAGGTCTAGTGTTACAATTAGGGTTAGAGTAATGGGTAGAGTTTGAGCTAGGGTTAGGGCTAGGGTTAAGGTTAGGATTAAGGCTGGGGTTAGGTTTAAGGTTAGGCTTTGTGTTAGTGTTAGGGTTAGATTAAGTGTAAGGGATAGGGACTGAGTTAGGTTTAGGACTAGGGTGAGGGTTAGTTTTTCAGTCTGGGCTAGGATAGGGTTAGTGTTAGGTTTAGGGCTAGGGTTAGCATTACTTTTAGGGTTATGGTTAGTAAAATGGATAGAATTAGAGCTAGGGTTTTGTCGATGGTTACAGTTAGGATTAGGGCAGGAGTTAGGGTGAGGTTTATGGTTTGAGCTAGGGTTATTTTAGGGTAAGGTTTAGGGTCTGAGATAGGGATAGGGCTAGAATTAGGGTTAGGGTTAGGGCTAGGTTTAGTGTTAGAGTTATGTTCAGGGTTAGATTTAGGGCTGCAATTAGGGCTAGGTTTTATGTGAGGTTTAGGGCTAGTGTTAGGTATATGGGTAATGTAAGAGCTAGAGTTATGTTTATGGCTAGATTTAGAGTTCATCTAGTGTTAGGTTTAGTTTTTAGGTTAGGATAAGCTTTATAGCTGGGGCTTTTGTTAGAGTAAGTGTCAGGGTTCAGGTTAGGATTAGGTTTATGGTTAGGTCCAGAATGATGACTAGGCTTAGGTCTAGGGGTAGGGTTAGTGTTTGGTTTAAGTTAAGGGTTATTGTTAGGGATAAGGCTATGTTTATGGCTATATTTAGGATTAGGTTTAGGTGTAGGACTAGTGCTATTGTTAGGTTTAGGTTTAGGGTTAATGGTAGGGCTAGTGTTAGGTTTCAGATAAGGGTTAGGGTCAAGATTAAACCTAAGGTTAGTGTTAGGGTCAGAATAAGGGTCAGCGTTAGGTTTAGTGTTTGGGTTAAGTTTAGAGCTAGAATTAGGGCTAGGGTTAGGAATAATAATAAAGTTAGGTTTTGGGGTAGGCATAGAATTAGGGTTAGTTCTAGAGTAGCAATAGGGTGAGGGTTTGACTAATTATAAGAAATAGGGTTAGAGCTAGGATTAGGACTAGGGATAGGGTTAGGGTTACGGTCAGGTTTAAGGTAGAATTAATGCTAGGGTTAGGCCTTTGATTAGGGCTAGGTTTTGTGTTAGGTTTGGGGCTATGGCTAATTTAAGAACTGGCATTATGATTAGCGGTAGTTTTAGGGTTAGGTTTAGGGCGAGGTCTAGTTTTAGTATTAGATTTAGGTACAGTGTGATGTGTAGAGGTAGGGTTAGTGTTAAGGTGAGAGTCAGGGTTAGTATTAGTTCTAGAGTTAGGGTTAGGACTCGAATTAGGGCTAGGGTTAGGGCTAGGTGTAGGTTTAGGGTTTGTTTTAGGTTAAGGTTTGGGTTAGTGAAATGGCTAGGTTTTGCTTGAGAACTAGGGCTTTGCATAGGACTAGTTTTCAAATTAGTGTTAAGGTTAGAGCTAGTATTAAGATGTGGTTTAGGCTTAGGTTTAGGGTTAGATTTAGAGTTAGAGTTAGATCTTAGTTTAGGGCTACAACAAATGTTAGTGTTAGGGTTAGAGCTAGGGTTTGAGTTATCATAAGGGATAGGGTTAGAACTAAGAATAAGGCTAGGGCAAGAGTTAGAGTTAGTCTTAGTGTTAGAGTTAGATTTAGTGTTAGGATTATGGCTTAATTAGAGCTAGGATTAGAGCTAGGGTTAGTATTAAGGCTGAGCCTAGGATTATGGCTAAGGATATGGTTATGATTACGGTTAGGTATGATGTTATAGCTAGCATTAGAACTAGGACGAGGGTAAAAATTAGGGTTAGGTTTAAGGTTAGGGTTAGGTTTAGGATTAAGACTAAGATTAGGGTTAGGATTAGGGCTCGAGTTTGTTTTAGGTTTAGGGCTTCATTAGGGCTAGGACTAAATGTCAAGTCTAGGGTTATGGTTAGAGATAGTTTTAGGGTTAAGATTATTAGGGTTAGGATTAGGTTTATGGATATGGTTAGGTTTAGGGAACAGGTTAGTTTAGAGTAATCTATAAGTTTAGGGTTAGGAATAGGTTTATGGTTATCCTAGAATTAGCATAAGGTTTAGGATTAGGATTAGGGTAATGGATGGGGTTGCAGCTCAGGTTAGGGCTTGGTTTATCATTAGGATTAAGTCTAGGGTTAGGGTTAGATTTGAGTTTATCAGGTGTTAGGGTTAGGTTTAGGTTTATTGAAAGTGTTATGGCTAGAATTAGGGTTATGGTTAGGGTTAAAGTTAGTGTTAGGGCTCTAATTAGGGATAGGTTTTGGGTTAGGTTAGGGCAAAGTTTAGGGCTTCAACCAATGTAAGATCTAGGGTTATAATTAGACCTAGTTTTAGGGTTAGGTTTAGGGCTAGGTCTAGGGTTAGTTTTAGGTTTAAATTTTGAATGATGTTTAGAACTAGGGTTAGCGTTAGAGTAAGAGTCAGGGTCAAGGTTTGTTTTAGGGTTAGGGATAGGACTCGAATTAGAGCTAGGTTTAGGGCTAGGTGTGGCTTAGGGTTTGGCTTATGTTAAAGGTTAGGGTTAAGGCTATGTCTTGATTGTTTTGTAGGTCTAAGGCTAGGGTAGGGCTAATTTTAGGATTAGCATTAGTGTTACAGCTTGTGTTAGTGAAAGGTTTAGCTTAGGGTTAGGGTTAGATTTAGAGTTAGGTTTACATATAGGATTAGGGCTAGAGTTAGGATTAGGGCTAATGTAAAGGCAAGTGATAGGATTATGGTAAGGGATAAGGCTAGAACTATAAATATGACTTGGGATAGAGTTAGAGTTAGTCTATCAGCTAGGGTTGGGTTAGGTATAGGGCTAATATTGGACTAGGATTAGGTCTAGTGTTTGTATTAGGGTTAAGCCTAGTTTAGGCTTAGGTTTATGTTTATGGATAGGGTTAGGTTTAGGGGAAGGGATGGGGTTAGATCTAGCTTTAGGGCAAGGTCAGAAGTTAGAATTTTGGTTAGGGCTAGGTTATGGTTTGATTTACTAATAAGGCTAGGTTTAGGGCTAGGATGAGGGCTAGGGTTTGTTTTAGGCTTATGGCAAGAATTAGGGCTAGGGCTAGTGTCATGTCTAGGCTTACATTAGGGATAGATTGAGGGTTAGATTTATGGCTAGGTCTATTGTAAGGGTTCAGTTTATGGTAATGGTCAGGTTTAAAACTAGGGATATTATTAGGGTTAGAATTAGGTTTGGGGTTTGTTTTAGGTTAGGGTTTAGGTCTAGAGCTTTAATTAGCATTAGGGTTTGGTTAGGATAATGATAGGTTTGGGTTTAGTGTTCATGTTATGTGTTGGGTAATTGATAGGGTTAGAGTTAGCAAAAGGGTTAGTGTTAGATCTAGGGTTAGCCTTAGGTTTATGGTTGTGCTTAGGGTAAGGGATAGGGTTAGGGCTAGGTATATGGTTATGAATAGGGTTAGAGTTAAGTTTAGGCCTAGGGTTAGGGTTAGCCTTAGGTTTATGGTTGTGCTTAGGGTAAGGGATAGGGTTAGGGCTAGGTATATGGTTATGAATAGGGTTAGAGTTAAGTTTAGGCCTAGGGTTAGGGTTAGGTTTAGGTTTAGGGTATGGTTTAGAGTTTGAGCTATGGTTATCACTAGGGAAAGTGTTAAGTTTAGGGTTAAGTCTAGGTTATACTTATGGATAGGGTCAAGGTTGCTGTTAAATTTAGGGCTAAGGTTATAATTAGGTTTAGGATATTGGATAGGGTTTGATGTCATGTTAGGGTTAGGGTTAGGATTAGGTTTAGGTTTAAGGTTAGAATTAGGGATAGGTTTAGTCTTAGGTTTAGGGTAGTGTTTAGGGTTTGAGCAAGGGTTATCTCTATGGCAAGGGTTGGGTTTATGGTTATGTCTATGGTTAGGGTTAGGTTAGATTTAGGGTAAGGGCTAGGGTTATCATCAGGGCTATGGTTAGGGTTAGGTTAATGGATAGGGTTAGAGCTACGATTAGGGCTAGGTTTATCATTAAGATTAGGGATAGAATTAGGGTAATATTTAGGCTTAGATCTAGGGTTAGGGATAGGGTTAAGGTTAGGATTAGGCCTAGGGTTAAGGTTAGGTTTAGATTTAGGCCATGGCTTAGTTTTAGGGTTAGGTTAAGTTTAAGGGTTAGGGATTGAGTTAGTGTTTGGATTAGGACAAGGATTTGGGTTAGAGTCAGTGTGAGGGTTAGTGCTTGGGTTAGCATTTGGGTTAGAGTTAGGGTTAGGGTAATGAATAGTTAGAGGTAAGTTCTGGCCTATGGTGATGTCTAGTTTCAGTATTAGTGATATGTCTAGGTCTCGTGTTAGGCTTATGTTTTTTTGTTGTTGTTGTTGTTTTTTTTTTTTTTTTTTTTTTTTTTTTTTTTTTTTTTTTTTTTTTTTAAGAATAAGGTTTAGAGCTAGTGTAAGGGTCAGTCTTCGGTTTAGAGTTAGGTTTATATTTAGGGCCAGCATTAGGACTAGGGTTTGGTCTAGGTATAGGGTTAATATTTGAGTTAGGTTGAGGGTTATTATTAGGGCTAGGACTAAGTTTTTGTTAGGGAAAGGCCTAGAGTTATCACTAGATAAAGGATTAAGTGTAGGTCTAGGTCTGGTGTTAGCGTAAGGTTTAGTGATAGGGTTACAGGTAGTGCCAATGTTAGGGGTTAATTTAGAGTTAGTGTCAGGTTTAAACATATGGTTAGTGTTAGGGTCAGAATAAGGGTCAGGGCTAGGATTAGGTTTTGGCATAGTGATAGAGTTAGATAGAGTATTAAGGTTAGGACTAGTAATAGAGTTACGTTTTGGGTTAGGCTAACAATTAGGTTTAGAACTAGTGTAGCTTTAGGGTTGGAGTTTTGTTTAGGGTAAGAGATAGGGTTAGCACTAGTGTTAGGGCTAGGGGTAGAGTGAGTGTTAGGGCTAGATTTAGGTTTAGGGTTAGGGTTAAAACTAGGGTTAGAGTTTGGATTAGAACTAGGCTAGGTTTTGTGTTAGCTTTAGGGCTACAGCTAATGTAAGAACTAGGGTTACAATCAGGGCTAGTTTTAGGGTTAGTGTTACGTCTAGGTTGAGTGCTTGGTTAGGTTTAGGGTTAGGGTTATGTTTAGGGTAATGGATAGTTTAGGGTTAGTGAATGCGTTAGGATTAGGCCAAGCATTAGCATTAGGGTTAGGGTTAGGGTTAGGGTTAGGGTTAGGGTTAGGGTTAGGGTAATGGATAGAGTTAGAGCTATGGTTAGGGCTAGGTTTATGGTTAGTGTTAATGTTAGGGTTAGTGTTAGGTTTAAGG